>NC_045991.1:11772316-12008146 GCF_010909765.2 Amblyraja radiata
TGGTGTGAGTGTGTGTGTGTGTGTGTGACTGTCTGTGTGAGTGAGCCTGGTGTAAGTGAGTGTGTGTTGTGTCTGTGTGTGCATGAGAGTGCGTGTGTGTCTGAGAGTGTGTGTGTGTGTGTGTCTGAGAGTGTGTGTATGTGTGTTCTGAGAGTGCGTGTGTGTCTGAGAGTGCGTGTGTGTGTGTGTCGGAGAGGTGTGTGTGTCTGAGAGTGTGTGTGTCTGAGAGTGTGTGTGTGTCTGAGAGTGTGCTGGCTGAGGAGTGTGTGTTGTGTCTGAGAGTGTTGTGTGTCTGAGGTGTGTCTGAGGTGTGTGTGTTCTGAGGAGTGTGTGTGTGTGTGTAGTGGTCTGAGTGTCTGTGTGTGTCTGAGAGTGTGTGTGTGTTTGTGTGTGTGTCTGGAGTGTGTGTGGTGTGTGTGTGTGTCTGAGAGTGTGTGTGTCCGAGGTGTGTGGTGTGTGTGTCCTGAGAGTGTGTGTGTGTCTGAGAGTGTGTGTGTGTGAGTCTGAGTGTGTGTGTGTCTGAGAGTGTGTGTGTGTGTGTGTGTGTGTCTGAGAGTGTGTGTGTGTGTGTGCATGTGTGTGTGGATAAAGGGGGGTTGCACGCAAGGTCACTGGGTCAAAGGGCATGACGCATGGATCCGCTCTATACATCTGGAGGACATCGTAGCTTCCAGTAGATCATGTTAATACATGAAACGCATACTTTCCTACCTGTTAACAACTGCCAAAATGGCGAAATTTTGCACTGTAACTAATTGTGGAAGTCGGGGTAATCGTGAGAGACTTCTATCCTTCTTCAGAATTCCAAAAGTGAAGCGAAATGAAGGTAAAGAGAAGCGAGAGCTGAAGGAACAACAACAGCTAAAGTGCTTGGCGAATATTGGCCGTGCAGATATCGAGATTGCAAATATCGGGAATTATCGGCTTTGCTCACTGCATTTCATCAACAGCAAGGCATTATTTGTGTTTTTTCTTGGTTCCTTTGGTATCTAAAAAGTTTCAGAAGTGATAAATCTGGCTGTAAAATTTTTTAATCGCCATTGGTTCTGTAGTTGGTTTGTACATGCAAAAAGTAAATGATTCTGAAGCTAAATGTATCGTTAAAAAAATCTCCAGACTTACGAGTGATGTGTAGAAAGGTTTTCTATCATTATGCTATGGAGATGTATATTTTGGCAAATAATAAAATGTCCTGACAGCTTAAACACCCACTGTCTTTCAATAGGATATTGTCAATTTGCTGAGGTTGATTATGTCCAATTAACAATGATGCCATTGCTTGGCTTGCATCTGAGTAAAATGTAATTCAAAACCCACGGCCTACCATCGGACTGGAGCGGTGTTTCGTGTCGGGACCGGCCGGGACTACAGCTTCGGCAGCGGCACAGCGCTGGGACACCATCATGGAGCGGGCGATGCCTTACCGGGTCGCCGTGCGGTAAGCTCTGGAGTGCTGTGGCTGCCGACTACAACATCCGAGGAGCTGCGGTCTGCGGAGCGTCCAGCGGTGGGCGGCGCTGGATTTAAAGCACCGCGGAGTCTGGGATCTGTCGATCGGGTGCCGCGGTCTCCAGGGAGGGAGCGGCTGCTCCAGACATTTCCCAATGTTGGGGAAGTCCAGAACAAGGGGCCACACACACAGTTTAAGGATAAGGGGGAAATCTTTTAGGACCGAGATGAGAAAAACCTTTTTCCCCACACAGAGAGTGGTGAATCTGTGGAATTCTCTGCCGCAGAAGGTAGTTGAGGCCAGTTCATTGGCTATATTTAAGAGGGAGTTAGATGTGGCCATTGTGGCTAAAGGGATCAGGGGGTATGGAGAGAAGGCAGGTACAGGATACTGAGTTGGATGATCAGCCATGATTGTTTCATTATGTTCTGTCTCTATCTGGACGATACATAATGGACGATTAAAGCAGTCTTGCTTACTTGAACTTTATTGTCTTTGTACAGTCGTCATCTCTCTGCCTTAGTAACGTTATCTGAACTGGGCCGCGAGCGCTGTGTCACCTCTAAACCAGTCCCCCGTACAACAGTACTTAAATAAATAATCCTATTGTTACATCTTTCTTTTTCTTTTTTTCAAGTTAGTCTCTTTCCCTTAGGTATTCTAGTGCAACAAACTTGTACCATATGCCCTGCTCATTTACAACAGATCTAACAACATAAGCAATAATAAATCAACAGTTCAAAACATCAGTTTTCCAACAAGTGCATAAACAACACATTTTCATGTCTTTCTTTTTTTTTTTTTTTCTTTTCCTTTCATAGTCCATACTCTAATCACTGAGTATAGTCTGTCAGGTAGCGGGGTCTGATAACTTGTCGACCTGACCTGGTGACCGTGACTTGGTTCTCTGCTGGGCCATCTGGTGGTATGGCCGCCTCTAAAACAGTCTCCCGTACAACAGTACTTAAATAAACAATCCTATTGTTACATAGCGAATGGCGAATGGTGCAGGCTCGAAGGGCCGAATGGCCTCTACTCCTGCACCTATTGTCTATGTTTCCATGTTTCTATCTCAGTTACAGCCGCCACCGCCATCTCCATCATCAGGGTCCGGGTTCCATCTTGTTCCCGCCCAAAGCTCCAACCGCCAACCGCGCGCCGACCTCACCTGCCCTCGACAAGATGGCCGCCGGCCTCGCCTGCCCTCAGCAAGATGGCCGCCGACCTCACCTGCCCCCAGCAAGATGGCCGCCGACCTGACCTGCCCTCGACAAGATGGCCACCGGCCTCACCTGCCCTCACCAAGATGGCCACCATTCTCACATGCCCTCAGCAAGATGGCCGCCGGCCTCACCGCCCTCAGCAAGATGGCCTCACCTGCCCTCAGCAAGATGGCTGCCGGCCTCTCCTGCCCTCACCAAGATGGCCGCCGTTATCACCTGCCCTCACCAAGATGGCCGCCGGCCTCACCTGCCCTCAGCAAGATGGCCGCCGGTCTCACCTGCCCTCACCAAGATGGTCGCCGTCAATTTAGACCAAAGATCCCCTACAGCAGAGTTCCGCTGTACACGGTGCAGGTGCAGCAGCAGCTTCGCTCCATAGATGCTGCTTCACCCGCTGAGTTTCTCCAGCATTTTTGTGTACATCCTATAGCAGAGTTCCGCTGTACACGGTGCAGGTGCAACAGCAGCTTCGCTCCATAGATGCTGCTTCACCCGCTGAGTTCTCCAGCATTTGTCTTTTGAGCAGATAGCCAAATATCTTTACAAATCTCTACAACAGTCTGTCCAGTCCAAAACACAATGAATGACCACTCCACACAGATTCCTTTCACCTGAAAGTCCTTCATAAGAACTCATAATAAACAAGCTGTGATTAGGGTAGTTAACATTGACCGTTTTACTCAAGTGGTTAACAAATAGTTCACATTAACTTTCCTCAAGCAAGTACAAAGTAGATTCCACTTTAAATTCCTCGCGGTCTTCTTAATCATCAACTGAAACACAGTCTTCATAAAGTGAGTGCCCCAATTAAAACACAATTGGACAGCTATCCAGGAGACATAGAAACATAGACAATAGGTGCAGGAGTAGAGGCCATTCAGCACTTCGAGCCTGCACCATTCGCCATTCAACCTGATCATGGCTGATCATCCAACTCAGTATCCTGTACCTGCCTTCTCTCCATACCCCCTGATCCCTTTAGCCACAAGGGCCACATCTAACTCCCTCTTAAATATAGCGAATTAACTGGCCTTAACTACCTTCTGTGGCAGAGAATTCCACAGATTCACCGCTCTCTGTGTGAAAAAAAATGTTTTTCTCATCTCGGTCCTAAGAGATTTCCCCCGCATCCTTAAACTGTGACCCCTTGTTGTGGACTTCCCCAACATCGGGAACAATCTTCCTGCATCTAGCCTGTCCAACCCCTTAAGAATTTTGTGCGTTTCTGCAAGATCCCGCCTCAATCTTCTAAATTCTAGCGAGTACAAGCCGAGTCTATCCAATCTTTCTTCATATGAAAGTCCTGACATCCCAGGAATCAGTCTGGTGAACCTTCTCAGCCCTCATCCAACTGCAGGTTTTACTCTGCATTGGTCAATTGACTGACTTTCACTGGACTATCATGGTCAACCCATGAAAGTTGAGACATCACCATGAACAACATATTCGGCGATTGGCGAAGGGGTTCGGCGTCAGCATTCCACCAGCCCGGCGTGAGGGCCTGAACATCGGGCCACCCGGGGCGGCGACTGCGGGTGCTCGGAAGGCCCCGACCACGGATGAACACGGAGGGGAGGCTGGCTGGACTATGGTGCCATCCTTACCTTGGTGCCATTTATGTTATGTTGTGTCGTGGACTTTCTGTGTTTGTGCTTTTTTTAATTCAATTTTATTTTTAATATGTTTTATTATTTATTTATTATTTATTTATTTTTTATGATTTTTTTTAATGATACTGCCTGTAAGGGAAATTCATTTTGTTGTCTCAAATTGAGACAATGACAATAAATTTGAATACAATACAACAACATATTCACACTCCTCATTTATTGTTGATCCTGATTAACAGCTTGGTTAGTGGCTCTCTAAAGAATGGACAACACTTGCCCTTTCAAAAGTCACCATCCCTTTCACAAAATATCATCTAGCATGAAATGCCTCCAATTCACTTTGCCACTAGTTCAGGTTTTATTCTAAAGTGAAAATAACAACAACATTTCAGAATGGTTTGAGCATCATTAATAGATGGTGGACAGGTGATGTTTCAGATCGAGACCCTTCTTGTGAGTCTGAAGAAGGGTCACGACCCGAAACATCACCTATACATGTCCTCCAGAGCTGCTGCCTGACCTGCAGAAGTACTCCAGCACTTTGTGTCCCGTTGTGTATTAACCAGCATCTGCAGTTCTTTGTTTCCACCTCAGACAGAATCAGAATCAGGTTTTATTTGCCAATTGCAACATACAATGAATTTCACTTGCCAGGTCAGTCATACAATTAAAAAGGAACAGACACAAAAACACATTTTAACATGAACATCCACCACTGTGACTCCTACACATTCCTCACTGGCAAAATAAAGTTCAAGTCCTTCACTAGTGTTCTTCCTCGGTCATGGGCCTCGAGCCCCCGTTAACGGGACGATCTTAACTCCCGTAGCCGGTGGCGTTCAGGCCCTCCACGTTGAGGCGATCAGATCCTGCATCGGGGGGATGTCAGCTCCCCCACGGCGGGCGTTCAAACCTCGCGTCGGGTCTGGTTGAACCTTCCACGGCCTTGGAGCTCCCGAATAGTCTCTCCTGAGACTGCGAGCCATTGATGGTAAGTCCGCTGGCCGCGGTGGGAGCGATCCCAGGCAAGGGACTCGCTCCGGTGTTATGTCCGCGACCCACAGTCCAAGGCTGCTTTTCAACCACATTGATGGTAGGCCGCAGAGCCTAACCCAGGAGAATGTGATCTGAAAAATGATCACCTCTCCGTGAAGGTTAGAACCTGAATAAAAGTTTCCCCCCTCTCCCCACATAAAACAAACTGAAGTACATTAAAACAAACTTTAGACAAACACTAAAATAACAAAAAGATGAAAAAACGAACAGACTGCCGGCAGGGCTGGCCATCTGGAGTACCTCTGCAGTGCTGGTCAAATGGTGGACAGTATTGTTTTTGCCAGAATTTAGATCACATTTCTGATGAATCGGATGAACAACAGAGTAATCTTCTTGAAATATCTGAAGGAACATTTCAATAAATCAGACATTGCTCATGTTTTAATGAGAAAAATATAAATTCCTTACCTTGTTCCACAGTATGGATCAATTGTGTTCCACTGTGTTCCACTGTAAAGGCATCGATTGTATTCATATATTGTCTTTCTGCTGATGCACCAAAAGCTTTTCCCTGAACCTCGGCACATATGACAATAAACTAAACTGAACCTCAGCTGATCATATCTCCCCATATTCCTTGATCTTAGTCCACCTATGACAAGGTCTCAAATTTGTGTTTTGGAGTTGTTTTCCACTAACCAGTGGTCTTTGTAATTTATGCTTCATTTATGTGTTGTGTTGCCTTAGTCCAAATGCCTCTGATGCTGCTGCTGCAGGCAACATTGTCATTGTACCTGTATCTGTATCTCGCCATTGTTGTGTATCTGTCAATGAATTCAACAACTCCTAAAATGTACTGAATGATTTGGCTCCAGTCAAATCTGTGGTGGAGAATGTAACAGATTCTTTGTTCTCCTCATCTTAATCCTTATTGTCTCTTGTCTTAAACCTTTACCCCTGGTCATGGTCTCCCCCCAACAGGGAACATCTTCCTCCATCCAGACTGGTCTACCTGTTGGAATTGTCTATGTTTCCATGAGTTACCATTGTCATTCTTCTAAACTCCACGAGCCAAATTAACTCAAATTCTCTTTGTAATTTCCACCATCCCAGGAAGAAGTCAAAACAAGGAGGTTAGGAGATGTGACTTTTCATGGAGGGTTTTTTCAAACTGCTGGAGGTACTCTGTGGGTCGATCAGCATCTATGGAGGGAAAGCAATGATCAGCGTTTCGTATCGTGACCCTGCATTGACTTAAATTATCATTTTTCAAATACAAATAAATTCTTTGTTTCCAACTTATTTCCACAGATACAGAGGAAGGTATTCATTATGGAGCCATCTCCTTCCAGCCTAAAGCAACTGGTGGTAACATGACTTTATTTAAATATGTTTTAATCTTTTATCACAGTGAGGATTATTGGCACAGAGTAGTCTGAAACCTTGCTGTCTTTGGCCACCTTACAACAGCATCAGGCATTCCTGGGATAAAGTCCCTCACCCTGCTCATCAACATGAAGTGGACAGTCAGCTGAGGCTCAGTTAGGAGCACAACCTTCTCCGAGTGTGTTCTGGTTCCCTAAACTACAGGGAGTGTGTTCTGGTCCCCTAAACTACAGGGAGTGTGTTCTGGTCCCCCAACCTACTCTGTGTGTTCTGGTCCACTAGCCTACTCTGTGTGTTCTGGTCCCCTAAACTACAGGGAGTGTGTTCTGGTCCACTAGCCTACTCTGTGTGTTCTGGTCCACTAGCCTACTCTGTGTGTTCTGGTCCCCTAAACTACAGGAGGGGTGTTCTGGTCCCCCAACCTACTCTGTGTGTTCTGGTCCCCTAAACTACACGGGGTGTGTTCTGGTCCCCTAAACTACAGGGAGTGTGTTCTGGTCCTCTAGCCTACTCTGTGTGTTCTGGTCCACTAGCCTACTCTGTGTGTTCTGGTCCCCTAAACTACAGGGAGTGTGTTCTGGTCCCCCAACCTACTCTGTGTGTTCTGGTCCCCTAAACTACAGGGGGGTGTTCTGGTCCCCTAAACTACAGGGGGTGTGTTCTGGTCCCCTAGCCTACTCTGTGTGTTCTGGTCCCCTAGCCTACTCTGTGTGTTCTGGTCCCCTAGCCTACTCTGTGTGTTCTGGTCCCCTAGCCTACTCTGTGTGTTCTGGTCCTCTAACCTACTCTGTGTGTTCTGGTCCTCTAACCTATTCTGTGTGTGCTGGTCCTCTAGCCTACTCTGAATGGGTACAATAGCCACTCCAGAGATCCAACCAGTGACATCCAGGCCACTGTTACAACTCTGTTGTGCATTGGCGTTGGTGATGGGAAGTGAAACCAAGACACCATTTATGTCCATCTGAAGAACATTCAGTTCAAATTTATCGGTCACATACACCTAGGTGTAGTGAAATTCTTTTTGCCAGTGCAGCACATAAAAAAGAATACAAACATGACAATAATAGATAGTTTCAACATCAAAACATCCCCCCACAATGGTTCCCATTATGGGGAAAGGCACAAAGTCAAGTCCCATCCCCATGTCCACCCATAGTCGGGCCTCCTTACTCGAGACCGTGGCTTCCGGAGCCGACAGGGCCGCGCCAAATGGAGCTCAACTGGCGATCTCATCAAGAGATCCCAGGCTCGCCGCTGCTGAGCCGGTGCCGCCGCCGCCGCTGCTGAGCCGGTGCCGTCACTGCCGCTGCTGAGCCGGTGCCGCCGCCGCCACCGATGCCGAGGCTCCAGGCGGTCCCCTCAGGAGACGCCGCTCCAGGCCCGCTGGTAGGCCGCGGGGACGGGTCGAAGCTGCAGCCCGGAGAAAAGCTGCATCTCCGACCAGGTAGGGACCCTGAAAATTAGTTTCCCCCTCCCCCTCCCCTCCCCCACACATAAAAAGCTAGAACTCTTCTGCACAACTCCAGACTGAGCTAGAATTGATCAGCACAATTTTCCTTGAATTACAATATATTTTTGATATTGATTAGTATGACTGGATGTTACAATCCCTAAGGTTCTTCACCACAACTGACACCCGATATTCTTGGGGGTGACCACTAGGTGATTTTGCTACCAACCAGACACATCTTCAGTTGTGTACCTCAACATCACTGGGTGTTTCGACCTTTTATCACAAGACACCCACCCTCAGTCGAGGCAGGCCCACCGCAGGGTGATCAGCCCTGGGTGTGTGTCTTATGGTTAGCCTCTAGATGGTCAGTCACGTGGCAGCCCAGACAGCAACTTTTCTCTTCAGCCACAGCCAGTGACTGCTCCATTCTGCTTTTTGCCTTCCATCTTCCTCTCTACCGTTGACTGTGGCTGGTTGAGCTCTGGACTCATGTCCGTTGGTGGGACAGTACTTGGTTGAGCTTCGCCTGGGGTGCTGATACCCTGTGGACTGTGGTGGTCAACCTGCCACTGGGCTTCACTCGACTGGTTTGGCCTTCCTCTTAGAAGGTCATGGTTAATGCGAGGCCCCACACCAAGCTCTCCAAGGCACTTTTCCCTGCCCTGGTGGATCTTGAGACCCTTCTCTGATGTTATCTTTTCCCAGCCACAGATGCAGCTTTGTAGCTTATGTCCTGCCAGGGCTGCTGCTCTGTCAAATGCTGTGCTAGTTCTCTTATTCATAGTCGATTCCTTCTGGAGCAATATAAGGGTGTCTTGTTCATGGTGACCATCCCTGCAGCTCACTGTAAATGCAGAGGTATGACAGATGGGTTTTCTGGAATTCAATGTCTTGTTGATCCACTGTCAGGAAGAGCAAAATGTAGTAAGCTTTAGACGTTTATATTCCATTTGTCATTTCCTTTGTTAACATCATCCACCAGTGTCATTTTTAATTGTGATGTTTGCATTTATTACAGGCAACAGTGATAATACACTGTCCTCCAATCAAGCATCAGGCACTGTATGTATATTGATTCTTGTTGTTGAAATCACTGATCGTACAAGTATGAATTAAAGCTGTAATCTGTTTACTGATCTAAACAGCGACAACAACAACGGTCTTAAATACAATTGGTATTTCTTTCTCTTTCAGAACCTTTTTTCTTCAAAGGAAGATGAGTCTGTCATCTATGCTGCAACTGCAAAAAAATAAACATGAAGAGTGTGGAAAGTAAAGGCTTGGACTTTGACAAGCGCAACGTTGCCATTTTTGGAATTGAATTTTTTACTTCATCTATATTACTAAAACTAAGATCTTGACCAATTTCTGACTTTCTATTTCATGATTTCCTGAAAGAACGCCGCCACTTACGGCCGTGATTTTTGGCCACCTCGCTCAGAGTCCCCCTCCGCTGAGCTGGACCGGAGGCTTTTTCCCACCGATGAAAAATCAGAGAGTTGTTAATGTTTTAGTATTGGTTGTGAGTGTGTGAATGTGTGTCTGTGTGTGTGTTTTCAGAAAATGTTTTGGTTGTAAAGTGTTTGCAAATTTGGAGACTTTAAACGTTTGAATCATTCGGTTTCCACACTATGTTTACCACTTTCTGAAGTTACTTGGCATTTTAGTATTAGTTGTGTGTGTGTGTGTCAGTGTGTGTGTGTGTGTGTCAGTGTGTGAGTGACTGTGAGTGTGTGACTGTGTGTGTGTCTGTGTGAGTGAGTGAGTGTGCGAGTGAGTGAGTCTGTGTGTGTGTGTGTGTGATTGAGTCTGTGTGTGTGTGTGTGTGTGAGTGAGTCTGTGTGTGTGAGTGAGTGAGTCTGTGTGTGTGTGTGAGTAAGTGAGTCTGTGTGTGTGTGAGTAAGTGAGTCTGTGTGTGCGTGCGTGTGCATCTGAGAGTGCGTGCGTGAGTGTGTGCGTGAGTGAGAGTGTGTGCGTGAGTGTGTGCGTGAGTGAGAGTGTGTGTGAGTGAGAGTGTGTGTCTGAGAGTGTGTGTGTGTCTGAGAGAGTGTGTGTGTGTGTATAGGGGGGTTGCACGCAATGTCACCGGGTCAAAGGGCATGACTCACGGAGTCGCTCAATCCATCTGGAGGACATCGCAGCTTCCAGTATATGTTGTTAATACATGAAACGCATAACTTTCCTACCTGTTAAAAACTGCCAAAATGTTGAATTTTTGCACTGTAAATAATTGTGGAAGTCGGGGTAACAGTGAGAGACGTCTATCCTTCTTCAGAATTCCAAAAGTGAAGCGAAATGAAGGTAAAGAGAAGCGAGAGCTGAAGGAACAACAACAGCTAAAGTGCTTGGCGAACATTGGCCATGCAGATATCGAGATTGAAAATATTGGGAATTATCGTCTTTGCTCACTGCATTTCATCAACAGCGAGGCATTATTTGTGTTTTTTCTTGGTCCCTTTGGTATCTAAAAAGTTTCAGAAGTGATAAATCTGGCTGTAAATTTTTTAAATCGCCCATGGTTCTGAAGTGGGTTTGTACATGCAAAATGTAAATGCTTCTGAAGCTAAATGTATCATTAAAAAAATCTCCAGACTTACGAGTGATATGTAGAAAAGTTTTCTATCATTATGCTATGGAGATGTATATTTTGGCAAATAATAAAATGGTCTGACAGCTTAAACACCCACTGTCTTTCAATAGGAT
This sequence comes from Amblyraja radiata, assembly GCF_010909765.2. Taxonomy (NCBI): domain Eukaryota; kingdom Metazoa; phylum Chordata; class Chondrichthyes; order Rajiformes; family Rajidae; genus Amblyraja; species Amblyraja radiata. The sequence continues at coordinate 11,783,138 of NC_045991.1, forward strand.
ATTGTCAATTTGCTGAGGTTATGTCCAATTAACAATTAACAATGATGCCATTGCTTGGCTTGCATCTGAGTAAAATGTAATTCAAAACCCACGGCCTACCATCGGACTGGAGCGGAGTTTTGTGTTGGGACCGGCCGGGACTACAGCTTCGGCGGCTGCACAGCGCTGGGACACCATCATGGAGCGGACGATGCCTTACCGGGTCGCCGTGCGGTAAGCTCTGGAGTGCTGTGGCCGTTGACTCCAACATCCGAGGAGCTGCGGTCTGCTGAGCGTCCAGCCGTGGGCGGGCGGCGCTGGATTTAAAACATCTGGGATCTGTTGCCGAGATCGCCAGAGTCGGAGCTCCGGCCAGCGCGGCCTGTCGACTTCGGGTACCGCGGTCTCTGGGGAGGGAGCGGCCGATCCAGACATTTCTCGATGTTGGGGAAGTCCAGAACAAGGGGCCACAGTTAAAGGATAAGGGGGAAGTCGAGATGAGAAAAACATTTTTTTTCACACACAGAGAGTGGTGAATATGTGGAATTCTCTGCCACAGAAGGTAGTTGAGGCCACAGTTCATTGGCTATATTTAAGAGGGAGTTAGACGTGGCCCTTGTGGCTAAAGGGATCAGGGGGTATGGAGAGAAGGCAGGTACATGATATGAGTTGAATGATCAGCCATGATCATATTGAATGGCGAATGGTGCAGGCTCGAAGGGCTGAATGGCATCTACTCCTGCACCTATTGTCTATGTTTCCATGTTTCTATCCCACAGTTACAGCCGCCACCGCCATCTCCATCAACAGGGTCCGGGTTCCATCTTGTTCCCGCTCAAAGCTCCAACCACCAACCGCCAACCACGCGCCAACCTCAACTGCCCTCGCCAAGATGCCCGCCGGTCTCACCTGCCCTCAGCAAGATGGCCGCTGACCTCACCTGACCTCGCCAAGATGGCCGCCGGTCTCACCTGCCCTCAGCAAGATGGCCGCCGGCCTCACCTGCCCTCGCCAAGATGGCCGCAGGTCTCATCTGCCCTCAGCAAGATGGCCGCTGACCTCACCTGTCCTCGCCAAGATGGCCGCCGGTCTCACCTGCCCTTAGCAAGATGGCCGCCGGCCTCACCTGCCCTCGCCAAGATGGCCGCCGGTCTCATCTGCCCTCAGCATGATGGCCGCTGACCTCACCTGCCCTCAGCAAGATGGCCGCCGGTCTCACCTGCCCTCAGCAAGATGGCCGCCGGTCTCACCTGCCCTCAGCAAGATAGAAACATAGAAAACATAGAAATTAGGTGCAGGAGTAGGCCATTCGGCCCTTCGAGCCTGCACCGCCATTCAATATGATCATGGCTGATCATCCAACTCAGTATCCCGTACCTGCCTTCTCTCCATACCCTCTGATCCCTTTAGCCACAAGGGCCACATCTAACTCCCTCTTAAATATAGCCAATGAACTGGCCTCGACTACCCTCTGTGGCAGAGAGTTCCAGAGATTCACCACTCTCTGTGTGAAAATAGTTCTTCTCATCTCGGTTTTAAAGGATTTCCCCCTTATCCTTAAGCTGTGACCCCTTGTCCTGGACTTCCCCAACATCGGGAGCAATCTTCCTGCATCTAGCCTGTCCAACCCCTTAAGAATTTTGTAAGTTTCTATAAGATCCCCTCTCAATCTCCTAAATTCTAGAGAGTATAAACCAAGTCTATCCAGTCTTTCTTCATAAGACAGTCCTGACATCCCAGGAATCAGTCTGGTGAACCTTCTCTGCACTCCCTCTATGGCAATAATGTCCTTCCTCAGATTTGGAGACCAAAACTATACGCAATACTCCAGGTGTGGTCTCACCAAGACCCTGTACAACTGCAGTAGAACCTCCCTGCTCCTATACTCAAATCCTTTTGCTATGAAAGCTAACATACCATTCGCTTTCTTCACGGCCTGCTGCACCTGCATGCCCACTTTCAATGACTGGTGTACCATGACACCCAGGTCTCGCTGCATCTCCCCTTTTCCTAGTCGGCCACCATTTAGATAATAGTATGCTTTCCTGTTTTTGCCACCAAAATGGATAACCTCACATTTATCCACATTAGAATGCATCTGCCAAACATTTGCCCACTCACCCAGCCTATCCAAGTCACCTTGCAGTCTCCGAGTATCCTCCTCACAACTAACACTGCCCCCCAGCTTAGTGTCATCCGTAAACATGGAGATGATGCATTCAATTCCCTCATCCAGATCATTAATATATATTGTAAATAGCTGGGGTCCCAGCACTGAGCCGTGCGGTACCCCACTAGTCACTGCCTGCCATTGTGAAAAGGACCCGTTTACTCCTACTCTTTGCTTCCTGTTTGCCAGCCAGTTCTCTATCCACATCAATACTGAACCCCCAATGCCGTGTGCTTTAAGTTTGTATACTAATCTCTTATGTGGGACCTTGTCGAAAGCCTTCTGGAAGTCCAGATACACCACATCCACTGGTTCTCCCCTATCCACGCTACTAGTTACATCCTCGAAAAATTCTATAAGGTTCGTCAGACATGATTTACCTTTTGTAAATCCATGCTGACTTTGTCCAATGATTTCACCAATGACAGTACCGGGGCTGCCTCCAGGAAACCTCCCATGCAATGTTTTTCCACAAAGGAATACATTTAGCTCAACAGAAATCATGAATGGAATTCAAAGTCTAACAGCAGCTCCTGGCGACTCAAATCACCAGAGTTGCCGTGAAATATGTCTCGGATTAACAAAGATTGTAGGTTGGGGTTGCTGATATTCTCGTGAGCTAATTGGAGTCAGGGTCACAGATAATTACATTCAGAAGCAGGACATTCTGCCCAAGGTACCAATGCTATCCAATATGTAGCAATCTGCAATTCTCCATTTTTCCATCACTCGCATGGTAGCCTTACTTATCATTGCGTTTCATGAGCTCATCTAAATATTGTTTTTCAAAGTGTTGTGAGTGCCGACATCCATTACCAAATCAGGCAACATGTTGTATACCTGAAGCTCAGGGTGGGTGGTATAACCGTTACTTAAATGCCCACATAACCGTCACCTGAAGCGTCTCAACTCCGATTATGGACACCTGTGCTAAGGCGATATGTTTTTCAAGTGTCCAGTCTCACAACAGTCCTCGACGTTTTGTGAACATCAAACAGAGCCCACACTCATTTCCCTCCAGTTTAAAGGGCACGAGCACTATCCCCACAGACAGCAGAAACCATCTCTTGCAGCACTCTGGTACAACTCCCTGAAGCTCTCATGATTGCGGAGACCGCAATTCAACCTGATGTTTCAAATATGAGTCATAATCATAGAGTGATACAGCGGGGAAATAGGCCCTTCAGCCAATCTTGCCTTCAACGGCCATCATTTCCCATCTACACTCGTCCCACCTGCCCACGTTTGGCCCGCATTTCTCCAAACCTGTCCTATCCATATACATATCTAACAGTTTCTTACATGTTGGGATAGTCCCAGCCTCAACTAACCCAGCTGGCTGTTTGTTCCATGTATCCACTGCCCTTTGTGTGAAAAGCTTACCCCCTCAGATTCCTATTAAATTATCTCCCCTCACCTTAATGAAGGTATGATGTTGTGGAAATTACAGAGACGTGGCTGCAAGAGGATCGGAGCAGGGAGCTGAATATTCAAGGTTATACGTTGTACCGGAAAGACAGACAGGTGGTCAGAGGGGTGGGGTAGTTATGTTGGTAAGGAATTAAATTCGGTCTTTAGCGAGGGGTGACATAGGATCAGAAGATGTAGAGTCATTGTGGGTAGAGCTGAGAAATTGTAAGGGTAAAAATACCATAATGGGAGTTATTTACAGCCCCCAAAGAGTAGCCAGGATATAGGCTACAAGTTATATCAGGAGACACAATCGGCATGTAAGAAAGAAGATGCTAATGTCGTCATGGAATATTTTAATCTGCAGGTAAACTGGGAAAATCAGCTTCAGATACTGAACCCCAAGAAAGTGAATTTGTACATGGCCTACGCGATTGATGCTTAGAGCACCTGGCAGTGGAGTCTACCGGCGAAAAGGCAGTTTTGGATTTAATGTTGTGTAATAAACTGGATTTCGTAAGGGAATTCACGGTAAAGGAACCAGTCGGAGGTAGCGACCATAATATGATAATATTTAACCTGCGATTTGATAGCCAGAAGATGAATTCGGATATGTTCGTATTACAGCTGTGCAAAGTGGACTACAGAGTCATGAGGGGGGAGCTGGCCAAAGTTGACTAGAAAGGGGTGATGATGGAACAGCAATAGTAGGAATTTCTGGGAATAATCCGGAAGATGCAGGATCTTTTCATTCAAACGATTCAGAAAGATTCGAGGTGGAGAAAGAGGCGCCCGTGGCTGACAATGGAAGTCAAGGACCATATAAAATTAAAAGAGAAGGCGTGTAACATAGCAAAGATACGTGGAAAGCCAGAGTATTGGGAAGCTTTTAAATAACAACAGAAGGTAACTAAAAAGACAACACATGGAGAAAAGGTGCAATACGAAGGGAAGTTAGCCAATAATATATACCAAGGCAGCAAGAATTTCTTCTGTTACACAAAGAGTATGAAAGAGGCAAGCGTGGACATTGGACCGCTAGAGAATGATGCAGGAGAAGTGATAATGGAGAATAAAGAAATGGCAGAGGAGTTGAATAACTGTTGTGCATCAGTCTTCAGAGTGTAAGACACCAGCAACGTGCCTGAAATTCAACATAGTCAGGGGGTAGGCGTTAGTGTTATGGCTATTACTATGGAGAAGGTGCTTGGGAAGCTGAATGGGCTGAAGGTGGATAGGTCACTTGGACCGGATGGACTGCACCCTAGGATTCTGAAAGAGGTGGCTTTAGAGATTGTGGTGACCGTGGACAATGCCGTTCAACTACATAGAGCGGACGGTGAAGTAGAGGCAGCAGGGAAATCAAGAGGCGGTGGAATACGCTTCTAATCTAACCAGGACTGGGGCAGCCACATCACGGTACTGTCTAACATATGTTCTCCCAATCTAGAATCCTTCTTTATAAATCACAAACCCTTTTCTTCTCCGATGGAATTTACCTCTGTTATTCTTGTTGGAGTTTACATCCCCCCCCCCCCCAAGCTTGCGTACAGAGGCGCTACGCAACTCTCTGACCAGGTAATGAGGGTAGAGAGTGACTTCCTAGACTCCATGGTTATTGTCTTGGGGGACTTTAACATGAAGATTGAGGGGGGATCTTATAGAAACTTACACAATTCTTAAGGGGTTGAACAGGCTAGATGCAGGAAGATTGTTCCCAGTGTTGGGGAAGTCCAGAACTAGGGGTCACATTTTAAGGATAAGGAGGAAATCTTTTAGGACCGAGATGAGGAAAACATTTTTCACACAGAGAGTGGTGAATCTGTGGAATTCTCTGCCACAGAAGGTAGTTGAGTCCACAGTTCATTGGCTATATTTAAGAGGGAGTTAGACGTGGCCCTTGTGGCTAAAGGGATCAGGGGGTATGGAGAGAAGGCATGTACAGGATACTGAGTTGGATGATCAGCCATGATCATATTGAATGGTGGTGCAGGCTCGGATGGCCGAATGGCCTCTACTCCTGCACCTATTGTCTATGTTTCTATGTTTCTAACCTCAGCCAAGACATTCTAAAATACAGACTTGCCCCACCAGTGAGTCGAGAACACTGTTACACTTCAATCAAGAACGCATATCGTTCTGTTCCCCGGGCGGGTCTGGGTCTCTCAAATCATTGCATAATTCACCTTATACCGACCTACAGGCAGAAACTAAAAGCTGCTAAGACTGTGGACACAACAATGAAAAGTTGGACAAGCGAGGGCATTGAAAACCTACAATCCTGCTTTGACTGTACGGATTGGAATGTGTTCAGGGTAGCAACCACAAGCCTCGATGACCATACAGACACTGTATCATCATATGTCAGCTTTTGTGCGGACAGTTACATTTCCACTAGGACCCGGACCTGGTTCAACAACAACAAGCCCTGGTTCAATGCAGAATTCAGACAGCTCCGACAGTTTAAAGAGGAGGTCGACAGGAGCGGGGATGCAGACCTCTACAGGCAGGCCAAGTACAAGCTGAGATGAGGAATCAGAGCTGCCAAGGAAAGGAAAGGAATGTTGAGGAGCAAGTTTTCAGCTAGTGACTCTTCTTCAGTTTGGAAGGGTTTGCAAGGTATCATCAGCTACAGGAGGAAAGTCTCCCGCTCCTCGGACAATCGTCAGCTGACCAACGACCTGAACGAGTTCTACTGCAGGTTCGACAAAGAGAAACGTAACTCTGATACCCCATCCCCACTCCCCAAATAACACTTCACATCTCCTCACAGCATGACTGGACCTTTCCTCACCCACTCCTCCCCAACCACTACTTAATACCCACTTACAGCCTGACTCCAATCTGTAAAGACTGGGCCATCGTCCACTATCTATCCCCTCCTTGCTGCCCAACACCAACCTGACCGCTTCTCCATCACTAACAATAGAAATTGAGGAGATGGAGAGGCTGTTAAGAAGAAAGAAAAGCCGGAAATCTCCAGGACCGGACAATGTTTCCCCCTTTCCCTCTAGCTTTGTGCCGAACAACTGGCACTGGTCTACACAACATTTTCAACCAGTCCCTGTAAACCTGTACAGTCCCTGCCTGCTTCAACGTCTCCACTATTGTCCCTGTACCCCAAAATATAAAGATTACTGGTCTTAATGACAAGAGGTCCGTCTAATGCAAAAGAAAACACGCGTTTAAGTGAATGAATTGCTGCTTTCAAAGCGGAAATCGCTTTTAAAACATGGGGGGGTCACAATGAGGCCTGAAATCTAGGACAGGAGTCGGCAACCTACGGCCAACTATTTAGTAATCTACTTTCATGTAAAAGTCATATCAACAGAGGTCCCAGCACCAATCTAGCTATAACTCCACTGGTCACAGATCTCCCGCCTGGACATCGTTCTCCCACCGCAAACCTCTGCCTTTTTTATCAATGAACCAGTTTTATATCCATATGACTAAAACACTGTAGAACCCGTGCATCTTAATCTCGGATTCCCCTATCACGGGGGACGTGATCAAATGCCGTTTTGATCATCCACAATCAGTACCCAGTTTCTGCTTTCTCCCCATATACCTTCATTCCGTAACTCTAAGAAATGTAATCAGGGGAGGCTTTTTAGAGAGAAAAACACTGCATGACATCATTTTTACCACATGTCGGCAATTGTTGTTGGCTCAAGAGTAACTCGGGAACGTTCAAAGCCACTAATTAACTAATTTTCATCCAAATGTAAGTAAATCATTTCCTAAATTATCCTCTACAATACCTTCCCTACTGGTGACATGATGCTCACCAGCCTATCAATCGCTAAATTATCCCTGCACCCTTACTAAAACAGTGGAACACCATTAGCTGGTTCCCATTCTAGGACCTCGCCAGTGGTTCGAGAATGACCTCCCTCAATGTTCGTGCAATCTCCTTTCCTTCGTCACTCAATAACCCGAAATAGATGCCAGCGGATTTTATCCAATACACTTCACGACTCCCCAAACTTCATCCTTCTTAACATCAAACTGCGTTGGCAGATTAGAAAGAAGGAATTGTAGATGTCAGACAGGTCAGATGTGGAAATGCAAGAAAAAAAACTCCCAATGGACCAAACTTCTGCCGATTAAAGTAGGAATTTACCCTCCTTGGATTTGGTACATTCCCACAGTGTCTGGCTTTCTTCCCACTCAATTCACGGGAAATGCGTGCAATTTAAATTGTCCAGCCCAGAAAGTAACGATAATGGTGGAACATTGATATATCTTTCCACCTACGGGTTAATGACTAACCGTGACCATCCGCCACCTTAATATTCCCTTCGCAGGTGGTCGTATTGTTGGCCGTGGTCAGCAGTGAGTTGGGCAATATTTGATCCAAACTATACAACGTACATTTCCACGTATTATTCTAATGGAACCTTGTGGCACACCACTAATCACAGGCCTTCATTCAGAGAAGCAACCTTCCACCATCACCATCTGCTTCCTTCCATGGAGCCAATTTTCTATCCATTCTGATATCTCTTCTTGGATGCCATAAGATCTAACCTCCCAGAGCAGCCTACTGTGCGGCACATTGTCGAACGCTTTACTAGACAATAGACAACAGACAACAGGTGCAGGAGTAGGCCATTTGGCCCTTCGAGCCAGCACCGCCATTCAATGTGATCATGACTGATCATCCACAATCAGTACCCCGTTCCTGCCTTCTCCCCATATCCCCTTACTCCTCAATTTTTAAAAGCCCTATCTAGCTCTCTCTTGAAAGCATCCAGAGAATCCGCCTCCACCGCCCTCTGAGGCAGAGAATTCCACAGACTCACCACTCTCTGTGAGAAAAAGTGTTTCCTCATTTTCATTCTAAATGGCTTACTCCTTATTCTTAAACTGTGTCTGGCCCCTGGTTCTGGGCTCCCCCAACAGCGGGAACATGTTTCCTGCCTCTAGTGTGTCCAAACCCTTAACAATCTTATACGTTTCAATGAGATGCCCTCTCATCCTTCTAAACTGCACAGTGTACAAGCCCAGCTGCTCCATTCTCTCAGCATATGACATTCCAGCCATCCCGGGAATTGACCTTGTAAATCTATGCTGGTCTCCCTCAATAGCAAAAATGTCCTTCCACCAAAACTGCACACAATACTCCAGGTGTGGTCTCACTAGGGCTCTGGACAACTGCAGAAGGACCTCTTTGCTCCTATATTCGATTCCTCTTGTTATAAAGTCCGTATACACAACATCTACAGCTCTGCCTTTATCAACCTTTTTGCTCACGTCTTCAAAACAATCAATCAGATTTATGAGACACGACCTCCAACGTACAAAACCATGCTGACTATCCCTAATTAGCCCTCGCCCACCCAAATGCCTGTAAATTCACCAAGGCAAATTCCTTGTATGTGATTACTTGGCCAATAAACTTATTCATTGATATCCTATCCCTCAGAATACTCTCCAGCAATTTACCAATTACAGATGTTAACCTCACCGGCCCATAGTTCCCCGCATGTTCCTTGCAGCCCTTCCTGAAAATAGGCACAACATTTGCCACCCAGTCCCAACGTGCTTCTTCTGACAGTCCTGTTTGCCGGTCTAACCCTAACCCTAACCCTATGTTGAGCGGCATTACGCCGGCGCTTCTGTCACAAGGACTCAGGTCCGTCTCTTCACAGACTCGCTCCACAAACATGGTCAGACCAGTAAATGCCCAATGGTAAATCACGTCGCCTTCTTTCCAAATGAGAATCCCAGCATTTTGTTGCTTAATATCAAGCGCTCAGTCGACTCACTCCACAACAACCCAGACTGGGTTATCAAACCTGCCGACAAGGGAGGTGCCGTGGTAGTCTGGCGCGTCGATCTCTACAAAGCCGAGGCCACGCGCCAACTCTCGGACACTTCCTCCTACTTACCCCTGGACCATGACCCCACTGACGAGCACCAGGCCACCATCTCTAGCACCATCACCAACTTCATCAACTCCGACGCCCTGCCCCCCCGAGCCTCCAACCTCATCGTTCCCCAGCCCCGCACGGCCCGATTTTACCTTCTCCCCAAAATCCACAAACCTGACTGTCCTGGCAGGCCCATTGTCTCTGCCTGTTTGTGCCCTACCAAACTCATCTCCACATGCCTCCATCCTATCCCCCTTGGTTAAATCCCACCCTACCTATGTTCAAGACACATCAGACACTCTCCGTCGTCTCTGCGGATTCCATTCTCTAGATCCCCATCCTCTCATCTTCACCATGGACGTCCAGTCACTCTACACGTCCATCCCCCACCAGGATGGTCTCAAAGCCCTCCGGTTCATCCTCGGCCAGAGGAGCAACCTATACCCGTCCACTGGTCCTTACCCTCAATAACTTCTCGTTTGACTTCTCCCATTTCTTCCAAATACAAGGCGTAGTTATGGGCACGCGCATGGGCCCCAGCTACGCCTGCCTCTTTGTCGGGTGCGTCGAACAATCCTTGTTCGAGGCGTACCATGGTCCCATCCCCGACCTCTACCTCCGCTACATCGACGACTGCTTTGGTGCCACCTCCTGCACCCACACACAATTGACTGACTTCATCAACTTCACCACTAACTTCCATCCGGCACTCAAATACACCTGGACCATTTCCGACACTTCTCTACCATTCCTTGACCTCACTATCTCCATCGCAGGTGAGAGACTTCTGACCGACATCCACTATAAACCCACTGACTCCATCCCCTATTCCCAATTCCTCCGTCTACGCCGCATCTGCTCCCAGGATGAGGTGTTCCACACCAGGGCATCGCAAATGTCCTCATTCTTCAGGGAACAGGGGTTCCCCACCCCTACTATAGATGAGGCTCGCACCAGGGTCTCCTCCATACCCCGTAACACTGCTCTCTCTCCCCATCCCCCCACTCATCACAAGGGCAGAGTCCCCCTGGTCACCTTTCACCCCACTAGCCGGCACATACAACAAATTGTCTTCCATCAGTTTTGCCATCTCCAACGTGACTCCACCACTCGCCACATCTTCCCATCTCCCTCCGTCTGCCTTCCGCAAAGACCGCTCCCTCCGCAATTCCCTTGTCAATTCTTCCCTTCCCCGCCACTCCACCCCTTCCACCAACCTCATCTATTGCATCCGCTGCTCTAGATGTCAGCTGATGTACATCGGTGAGACCAAGCGTAGGCTTGGCGATCGTTTCGCCCAACACCTCCGCTCGGTCCGCACTAACCAACCTGACATCTGTCGGTGGCTCAGCACTTCAACTCCCCCTCCCATTCCGTATCCAACCTCTCTGTCCTGGGCCTCCTCCACGGCCAGAGTGAGCAACACCGGAAATTGGAAGAACAGCACCTCATATTCCGCTTGGGGAGTCTGCATCCTGGTGGCATGAACATTGACTTAAAATCGATTACTCAGGCAGGATACGTCACATTTACCACTCTGACGGTGACACAAAAACATCTAGGCTTTGCAAGTAAGGCAATTTGTAATGGGATTATTAGTTTAATTAAAGCAAGTGTTTTGCATATTTCTGGCAGGAGTATTTTGTGGTATTATCAGATGCTTGTAATCATGGGAAATATTAATGCAGTTTGTCACCCATGTTTACATGCAATTCTACAGTAGTTTTTAATGTCCAATTTTCTAATGACAGTCTAGAGTTGTCTATGACTTGTGTCTGAGTCCTGTCATTGGTTGGAATGACCAGTACCTAAAACCAAGCATTCCACATCACCTCATCAGTGGATTCAATGCTACACTGCACGATGTGCTACATTAGCAACGGAGAAGGAACAGGAACCCAGCTCTCACCTCTAGAATTCCATGTAAACTAAATGGTACAATTTTATGGGGGATGTTGGGACAGAGACCGCTGCAGATGTACAAAGGCAATTTTTTAACAATTGCAGAACAAGTTGGTTGAATAGTCAGTTTAAAAAAGGAACACTGAACCTTTGGAACAGAGAAGCAAAGTATGAAAGCAAGGTATGCTACGTTTTTACAAATCGCTTCTACACAAGTCTGTTCGACTGCATTAAACAACAAGAATGGTATCAAGATGAAAGGCTTCACTTCCATGAAAAATCCAAAGAAAGTGGGATTGTCGTGCTTAGAGAAGGTTAAAAGAAGTGTTCATAGATCAGTCACGTACATACGCTTCTTGTCAAAGGCATAAAGGTTTCCAACCAAGGGATACAGATTTAGTGAAAAAGAATCAAAGGCAATGCTTTTGATCTATTACGTGAAATAGCCAGGCATGTGTAAAGTATGCCTGGGAATCGTGAGACAATCCATTCATGACTTTGCTTGCCAGATTACAATTCATTCTTCATTACAGAAACTAAACAAGCATATGGCAAATTTGTTGTGCCTCAGCATTCCATCCCTCTCTCCCTCCTGAATATAACATTATATTCCGTGCCATAAATACTTTTCTATACCTCAAATAGATGATCAGCACAACATCCCTCTTCAAAGCTAAAAGCATAATCAATTCAGTTCCTCTAATATTTTTCTTGACATTAAATTACACAATGACAGAGCAGTACCCAGGCCATCCCAGAATAACAAATGCCCCACTTACGAGAAACCCATACATGCAGAAAAGCTCCAATATTAAATTCAAAACTCCGATGTACATACATACGTTCATTTCTAGGAACGTTAGAACTAGTTTTGTCTCTTTTAACATTGTTCCTTCTTGTCAGCATTATGTGTTTTTTAATGCCATTCATTACTAAATGGTAAACATAGAGTGATTTTTGTCTATTTTCTGACGTACAAAAATCAACATCTGTACAAATGGAATCCATTTGTTAGTCAGGGAAGGCCTGTGCTCAGATTAATTTATGCACATTTGCTCCGAATCCCTCATTAACCCTCCCACCAAAATTCCTATTGAACATGGCAGTGAAAGTACCAACTGACCCACAGCATCCAAAAAGCCTTTTGGGGAGATCGCTCCAGGTTTCCACTGTGTTGTGTCAATCAGACGTCTTGCCGGTTTCAAGGAATCGTAGAGTTGGTGACATAGAAGATGGAGTCCGTGCCGGCTGGAAAATAGCTGCCCAAATTCCAGAACTTGATCCGTAGCCTTTCAGGCAGGCGCACTGTTCATCATCTTCCAAAATTCCGTAGGTTGCAGAATGGTTCACACAAATTGGAAGAGAGCAAATGACGCCTCACTTTTTCTGGAGAGAGGGAGATAGAAAATGAGGAACTGCAGGTCAGTTAGGCTGGCATCAGCATTAGGGAAATGCTAGACTGTGGACTTAAATTAAAGATATGGTAGCAGGGTACATAAAAAATAAATAATTTAGCAGATGCCACGCACATTTACAACTAGCACACCAAAGATAAAACATACAGCAGGGCTCGATATTAACGGTTGCCCAATTGCCAATGGCCACCTAAAGTGGGAATGATGGAAACAGCGTTTATCCATATATATTTTTTTAAATACAAACTTGGAATCTTCATTGCTGTTCACGACACATACATCTAATCTGAATATCCGGTAATGTGGCTTTTTGACACCTTTAAACATGTTGCCAAAAGAACATTTGCTGCAGTTATGTCATTTGGCCATCTCTTATAGACAATAGACAATAGGCACAGGAGTAGGCCATTCGGTCCTTCGAGCCAGCACCGCCATTCAATGTGATCATCGCTGATCATCCCCAATCAGTACCCCATTCCTGCATTCTCCCCATATCTCCTGACTACGCTATCTTTAAAACCATATCTAGCTCTCTCTTGAAAGTATCCAGAGAAGCGGCCTCCACCGCCCTCTGAGACAGAGAATTCCACAGACAGTTCTTGTCAGTTAGTGTAATGTTTAACCTGTCAGGTGGGTATCGTCGGTTTTAGCAGCTATTATCATAAAATGCCTTTAGAAATTTCCTTGCAACCTGTATATTTTGTTGTGGATAAATTATGTGGGAAGCAAGTGAGTTTATGTACCAATAACGACCCATGCTATGGCCATGTCATGATAATTTTCGGTCCTTCACAGAAAACATGCTTGCATCAATCTGTAGTGTGCATGGTTAAGCATATATGTTACCATGGTCCAGGATTTATTGACACGGGTTGATCATACGCTGAATCATCCAACCACATTTGTTTGGAAGTAGAAAGAAATAATAGAAATTGCATTAATTGCAACGTGTAAAAAGAGTTGAGATACTGTATTATAATTTTGTTGCATGTCATTATGGGATATATCATGTCTTGATTCGTGAATATGTTTAGTTTGTGACTTTATTTGAAGCAGAAATAATATGTGAATGCTTCAATGAGCATAATTCTGACTGGTAACTGCGCACTTCGTCCGAGCACATTACCGCACACGCCATGCAAGCCGTCTTAAATGACCACCTAAACTGTCATTTGGCAACTGAAAAAGCTGCCTAGGTTGGCAACAGGGGAAAAAAAGCCCTGATGCAGTGCTGGTATAACTCAGCAGGTCAGGCTACATCACTGAAGGGAATTAATAGGTGATTTTTTTTGGTTGTAATAGGGAAGGTGAGAAAGCTGAAAAAGAAGTGGGAGGAGACAAAGCCTAGCAAGTTATAGGTGGATACAGGCGAGGAGGTTTTATTGGCAGATGGGCGGATAAACACTGGAAATAAAAAAGAGACAAGGCTGTCAGATAATGAGAGAAAAGGGGTGAAATACAATACAGAAGGAGGGAGATAATGGGCTTATATTCACTGGAATTTAGACTGGGCTTGTATTCACTGGAATTTTGAAGAATAAGATGGGATCTTATAGAAACATAACATGTTTAAGGGGTTGGACAGGCTAGTTGCAGGAAAATGTTCCCCATGTTGGGGGAGAATAAGGGGTAGGCCATTTAGGACTGAGATGAGGAAAAACCTTTTCACTCAGAGAGTTGTGAATCTGTGGAATTCTCTGCCACAGGTGGCAGTGTAGGGCAAATCAAGAGAGAGTTAGATATAGCACTATGGAATCAAGGGATTATGGGGAGAAAGCAGGAACAAGGTTATGATTCTGGATGATCAGCCATGATAATATTGAATGGTGGTTCTGGCTGCAAGGGCTGAATGGCCTAATCCTGCACCTATTGTCTATGTTTCTATATAGATAGGACGTAGAGGGTTAAAGAAGAGGGAGATGGTGGGAGAAATTAGAGTGCATCTGGGGGGGGAGAAAAGACAGAACGGGGGGGGGGGGGAGAAAAGACAGAACGGGGGGGGGCACAGAAAACAGATGCAGGCCTTGGCGAAACAAGCGAAAATGTTTGGTGAAATGGCCGCCTCGTCTACACAACTCTTAACCTGCAAAAGATACATCAGAACCAGAGATGTTTCGAAGGCCTTCATTAAAGTGCCACACGGAATCAAACAAAGTGAAAGGATCTAAGTAAAAATATTGATGCTACGCAGCATCTTGTTTACTGCTCAGGATGTGTCCAGGAATGGAATAATGGAGTGGAATTATGCTAATTATGATCATCATTGCTTTATTGTTTAGATATGTCAGTGATGACACTGCTGTGTAAGGAACTTGGCATGAGTCGCTGCCCTCTCCACTACTACACTGGGAACCTGAATGAGGCCCTCAGCCCTTTCCTGGCTCGCCACAGCAAAGAAGTGGTTAAAGTGACATATGGTTGGGTCTGGAATAAGCCATGGTTGTCTGTAAGGGTTGGTTGTGGGTGAAATGGAGAACCTAAGTATCTTGTTAAATTCCTGTTGTTCCCAGCCAAATTAACTCATTGTTCAAAATTGAGGAGTAATTCCCAATTTTGGTACCACACCTGTTGATCATATTTGTATCCTCTCCAATGCTTCCATGTAAAGTCATACTTCTTTCCACATATGAAGCAGAATCAAAACTCAGTAACTTTGAAATTTTAATTAGAAACATAGAAAATAGGTGCAGGAGTAGGCCATTCGGCCCTTCGAGCCTGCACCGCCATTCAATATGATCATGGCTGATCATCCAACTCAGTATCCCATCCCTGCCTTCTCTCCATACCCCCTGATCCCTTTAGCCACAAGGGCCGCATCTAACTCCCTCTTAAATATAGCCAATGAACTGGCCTCAACTACCTTCTGTGGCAGAGAATTCCACAGATTCACCACTCTCTGTGTAAAAAATGATATTCTCAATTCCGCCTCTTCAGAAATAATTACTAACCTTTGTTGTCTTGAAGACTAACTTCTTGACAACTATAATGGATGGGATTTATATAGCGCCTTTCTAGAATTCTCAAGGCGCTTTACATCGCATTATTCATACATTCTTCAGTCACACTCGGTGGTGGTGAGCTACTTCTGTAGCCACAGCTGCCCTGGGGCAGACTGACGGAAGCATGGCTGCTAATACAATACAATACAATACAATACAATTCAATTTATTGTCATTTGGACCCCTTGAGGTCCAAACAAAATGTCGTTTCTGCAGCCATACATTACAAACAAATAGACCCAAGACACAACATAATTTACATAAACATCCATCACATTGCTGTGATGGAAGGCCAAAAAAACTTATCTCGCCACTGCACTCTCCCCCCCGATGTCAGAGTCAAAGTCAAAGTCAAAGCCCCCGGCGGGCGATGGCGAATTGTCCCGCAGCCATTAAAGCCACGCCGGGTGATGCAAGGCCGCACACCGGGTCTTGGTGTTAGAGCCCCCGGCGCGCGCTCGCAGAGACCCGCAGTCATTCCATGCCGCACGGGGCGGTGCTGTAAAGCCCCCCTCAGGTGCTCTTCAACCCCGCAACTCGGGCGGGAGAAGTCGCCGTTGCGGAAGCCCTGAAAAGCGGTCTCCCTCCAGGGACCCACGGGCTCCCGGTGCCGCCCGCCAAACCCGCAGTTGCAGCCACCGAATCTCCGGGGGTCGGGTCGCAGCAGCGTCCACCACAGCTCCACCCGCTCTGGATTCGGCCAGCTCCGCGACGGTGAGGTGAGTAGTCGGCACCAGAGCCCCCGGTCTTCCTGTTGGAGGCCGCTCCTCGTTGCAGCCCCAACGACAACGGAGACCCGACAAAGAAAAGGTCGGGTCTCCCGTGCAGGGAGAGATTTAAAAGTTACCCCCTCCCCCCCCACACCCCCACACACCCACACACATACCCCAACAAAAATAACAAAAACTACATAAAAACATAAGACATAAAATAATAAAAACGCAGACGGACTGCAGAGGCCGCTGCTGACGAGAGTCGCGCCGCCCACTCCAGCTTTTTTCTGCTAATCTGCGCCTACGGCCCCTCCGACCACCACCAATCACTCACACACATTCACATACAGGCAAAGGTGGGTGAAGTGTCTTGCCCAAGGACACAACGACAGTATGCACTCCAAGCGGGATTCGAACCGGCTACCTTCCGGTCGCCAGCCGAACACTTAGCCCATTGTGCCATCTGTCGTCGAACTATGATTAGGAGTGTAAGATCCAGAGGCACTATAAGATATTTGTGATTGCAAATGTCTGAAATTGTTAAGTTTGTCTGGGTTAGGGGGTATTTGCGACAGGGAGAGGTTAGTCAGAATTAAGATTGTTTTCCCTCGAACTTCAGAGGTTTCACCGAGTCCTGATAGAAGTATATAAAATGAGTGGCATAGTTCAGATACAGTCAGAATCTTTTTAATCTGCAGAATGGAAAAATCAAATACTAGAGGTCATAGCTTTAAGGTGTGGGCTGCAAAGTTTGAATGCAATGTGGAGGACAACCTTTATAGATCTATTTTTATTTCATTTTTTACACAGGTTGAGTGCCTAAGGTTGGGGATGAGATAGAAATGATAGTGGCATTTGAGGCTTTTTGATCGGCACATGAATGTGCAAGGAATGTAGGGATATGGATTAAATACACAGGTAAGCAAGGGATGGTCTTGGCATCATGTTCAACACAGACACTGTGGCCCAAAGGGTCTGTTCTTGTGCTGTACAGTTCTATAAACATGCTTACAGCATGCAACAATCAGACTACAAGAACATAGATTTGCTGTTTAATGATATTCAGTTTCAGCTTGATTAATAAAAGCTGGCTCTTCTCCGTGATCAATGGCAGTCGTTATTTAGACCAATGTCATTGAAAATCTCCCTGGAGATGAATTTGGTATTTGCCATTATTTTGCTGAGCTGGATGTTAGGTTAACAAATCACTCACTAAAATAATGCACCAAATTACATGATGTCACAGTAATACAATTTTCAACTTTGCAACACTTGTTTTTCTGATGTGGCAAAATTCTAGGCTAGCTATCTAAGAATCTAAAGGGGAAAAAATGAATTTGGACTTACAAATATACAAAAGATCATGAAGTGGATTAAAAGGTCCAAGCAAAAAACAAATCTAACATATTTATAGTGGGACAAAACCAACATTTCAAAAATGCAGTGTTGTGTTTAAAAAAAATATGGAAACACTAGAAGAGTTCTCAAAATGATTAAGTATCGGTAGAAAAATGTGAAATTTTACTTCGGGAAAAGATGAAAACCATAATATACTTTTCCATTTAGTGAGAGTAAAAGAACTTTTACAAAGCTATCAATGAGATAACAAGTAGGTAATTTAGAGGCAATTTCCTTACACTAGTGCTATGCAACCTTTATTATGGAGAGAACAAGATTCACAAATTATTGCTAAATTAATCCATTTGTCTCCAAATTTATGAATATTAAAAGCTGGTTGGTGAAAATTTCTGTTAAAAGTGATCAAGAAATTGAACAATGACCAAAACATGCAAAACCTTTCAGACAAACAAAGTCTGTAATCTCCACTAAATGAGCAACATCCCTTCATTATCATTGACATTACACCATCTGTTGCCTCATCTCTCCTATTGTTTGGGGGAACGTCCACAATGTTTTTCTTTCATTTGAAAGATGGTGGGGAGGTTAAACGATGAGGGGCAAAGTGAATATGAAGTGATAGCTCCAGTGCAGTAACCAACACAACGGCACAGTAAATTGTACTCCTGTAATACATTGAAATAAAAGCTAATTCCAATAATAAGCTTTCCCCTATTTTACCTTGGACATCAGGGCACGAGTATCGCATTTCCTGCCAATGTTCTTTAAAGAGGCAATCTGTCCATCCTTGACTGTGGAGAGAAAAGAATTTCTGGTATCATTGACAATAGCATTATTATACTGCAACATTACTGAAGAAACTCAGCGGGTATTTCCAAGTACTGTGGAAGCATGGGAATAATCTGTCTCTTGTCGAGACCCTGCACCAGGACTGAGAGTGTAAAGAGGAGATAATAAGAGGAGAGGGTGAAGATTTTACAAACAATGTGTGTCGCAGTAGAGCTGCAACAGTTGAATTTCATTCGAGGATCCTCTGGAATTAATCCAAAGCCAAGATATTTAGCGTCACTCAAAACTGCTTCCCAACTTAGTAGGCAGTGAAATTGAGAATCCTGCTGCTGTTATAGAACTGTAATTATCACTAGGTGCTGCAGGAAGCATCAAGGCCAAGACTAAACAACTGAAATGCAGTACAGGGTACTTTGATTCGCTCCCTGCTGGTTAGGGGAGTGAGTAAAACAATTTAAGATGCTGAACTCGACAATTAGTTATTTATTAGTTTTTTTGCCAGTTCTATGGCATTCTTCGATATCCTTAATTGGCAACTGGATATGCAGGGAATGGAGGGGCATGGATCACGTGCAGGCAGAGGAGATTAGTTTATCTTGGCATCATGCTCGGCACAGACATTGTGGGCCATGGGGCCATAATGTTCTTTGTTCTATTCCTTTCTTTTAGTCAGTCAACTTTAGCTTAACAACAGCAACTTTGAGGTTGATTTGGCAACATTCAAATCAGTAACGTTGGCAAAAGTTTGTAAAAGTGTGTCGACCATCTGATTCGCTTTCAAGGACAACTTGTGCAAATTAATTTTAAACCATGTATAACCAGATTTTTAATTATGTAATTTATATGGGATACATAATCACATGGCACCTCTGAACCTACATATGCAACATAACCGCAGCAGGGTTCCTGGTAAATCCTCCTCTTCGATCAGTAGTACAACCATTGGAGGGGCAGGAATCTGTAGCACAATTAGACGATTGATATTACTGTACAGACTGAAGGAGGATGAAAGAATCTGGAATGAGTACATATTTTAATTCAGCGATAGTGATTCAGCAGTGGAAGTCTCACCTCACTATTACCACCATCGTTTGTACACGGCAAAGAGATGTGTAAACTTATCCTCCATGACTGACGACTTTAGGGTGTGGGAGTAAACCGGAGAAAACCCAGCGAGGCCATGGGGGGGGGGGGGGGGGAAGGAAGGAGCCAAGGCCGTGCAGCCAGCACCTGTAGTCAGGATCGAACCCGCATCTGTGGCGGCCGCTGTCTGTCTGTCTGTCAGGCAGCAGCAACTCCACCGCTGCGACCCCTCCCCTCCCCTCCCCTCGCTCTTCAGGCCAAACGCAGGGATCGTCCTTCACGGCCGCAAATTTTATTTCTAAACCAGCTGGTCTCGCCCGCCTCGAGCCCCATCCTCGGACCGGTGGATACAGACGAACACGGACGAGGAGCAGAAACCCGCTTCACCCTCACCCCCACCCCCACCCTCACCACCACTTCCACCCTCACTCTCACCCCCACCTCCACCCTAACCCCCACCCCCACCCTCACCACCACTTCCACCCTAACCCCCACCCCCACCCTCACACTCACCTTCACCTTCACACTCACTTTACCATCATCCTCACCCTCACCCCCACCCCCACCCTCACCCCCACCCTCACCACCACTTCCACCCTCACCCCCACCTCCACCCTAACCCCCACCCCCACCTTCACCACCACTTCCACCCTCACCCCCACCCCCACCCTCACCCCCACCCTCACCCCCACCTCCACCCTAACCCCCACCCCCACCTTCACCACCACTTCCACCCTCACCCCCACCTCCACCCTAACCCCCACCCCCACCCTCACACTCACCTTCACCTTCACACTCACTTTACCTTCATCCTCACCTTCACCCTCATCCTCACCATCACCTTCACGTCACGTGGTGACCGCATTAATGACGTCACGTGTCGCTCCGTCCGTTGATAGGCCGGGAAAGTCACGTGAAGTCCATTCAATGACGTGTTGGGGCGTCACGTGGTCCGCTCAGCGACGTCACCAAAGATACTAGAGGAGCTCTACCTGCCTGTGTAATATATGCAAAAATAATTTCACTGTGCAGTTGCATTTGTGACAAATAAACCACCATTGATCCATTGTTCATACAACGTGCCAGTGAAGACAAATGGTCTGTTGTCTTTTTTACAAAATTACATTTATTCAGCTATTTGCAAAATGTATACATTGAACTACAACAAAACACCCAGCATTTTCTCTATCCAGGTGAGGAGGGACTAAATGCAGGTGATTGAGTTGGAGATATAATTACAGAAAACAAAATGGAGCAAATGGGGCATAAAATGTAGAACCAGGGGAGGCATGAGCATGGATTTGGGGATAAAAATGGTTGACTTGGAATTGGGATGGGTGGGAGATGAGTGGATGGAGGAGGGGAAAGGAACTGGGTGATGGGGGTGGGGGGGGGATTATGGTGTTTTGTTTTCATTTTGTATGTGGCATTCACTGCCAGAATGAAATGTAAAACCAGCAACACAGATTGTGATTTATCCATCTAACCTGTGGTCGTCAGAGTAGATTAAAAAGAAACATGAATGTTGCCATTCATGCCACCTCCTCCAATCTTTCAGCCCTCTAGGTTTCCAGTACATCGTCATACTTTGGTCTATTGCATAATTCCATTATATATTTAACATGGAAATAGGCCTTTCAGCCCACCAAGTTTATGCTGAACATCGATCACCCATTCACACTAGTTCTGTTATCCCACTTTCCTCACCCACTCTCTACACATTCGGGGCAATTTCACAGAGACACATTAACCTACAAAGCCAATGCATCTTTAGGATGTGGGAGGAATCCCACATGCTTGCAGGGAGAATGTGCCCGAGGATAGTGCTCGAGGACAGAATCAAACACAGGTCTCTGGCGTGTGAGGCAGCAAGTTTACTAGCTGTGCCACTATATCTTGATTTCCAACACGCAAAAAATTAAACGTTGATAACTCTGGTTACTAAAAATTAAACTATCTATTTTCAGTCTTAAATCTCTAAGTCACACTATGTCCCCCTTAACAGCTATGTTTTAATTCACTTCAAGACTATGGTCGTAAAGTTGCTGCCTAACAGTGCCAGAGACCCGGTATCGATCCTGAATATTGGTGCTGTCTGTATGGAGTTTGTTCCTTTTCCCTTTGATCGCATGGGTTATTTCCGGGTTTCATAGAACTTGTTTCCTTCCACATTCCAAAGGTGTGCAGGACCCTTTATCAGACCCAACCCAAAAAGATTCTGTTTGACCTGTTGATGCATATATACAGTGGCTTGCAAAAGTATTCATACCCCTTGAACTTTTCCACATTTTGTCACGTTACAACCACAAACGTAAATGTATTTTATTGGGATTTTATGTGATAGACCAACACAAAGTGGCGCATAATTGTGATGTGGAAGGAAAATGATACATGGTTTTCAAATTTTTTTACAAATAAAAAGTGTGGCGTGCAAAAGTATTCAGTCCTCTGATACCGCTAAATAAAATCCAGTGCAACCAATTGCCTTCAGAAGTCACCTAATTAGTAAATAGAGTCCACTTGTGTGTAATCTAATCTCAGTATAAATACAGCTGTTCTGTGTAGGACTCAGAAGTTTGTTAGAGAACATTAGTGAACAAACAGCATCATGAAGCCCAAGGAACACACCAGACATGTCAGGGATAAAGTTGTGAAGAAGTTTAAAGCAGGGTTAGGTTATAAAAAAAATCTCACGGAGCACTATTCAATCCATCATCCAAAAATGGAAAGAGTATGGCACAACTGCAAACCTACCAAGACATGGCCGTCCACCTAAACTGACAGGCCGGGCAAGGAGAGCATTGATCAGAGAAGCAGCCAAGAGGCCCATGGTAACTCTGGAGGAGCTGCAGAGATCCACAGCTCAGGTGGGAGAATCTGTCCACAGGACAACTATTAGTCGTGCACTCCACAAATCGGGCCTTTATGGAAGAGTGGCAAGAAGAAAGCTATTGTTGAAAAAAAGCCATAATAATTCCCGTTTGCAGTTTGCCGCAAGCCATGTGGGGGACACAACAAACATGTGGAGGAAGGTGCTCTGGTCAGATGAGACCAAAATTGAAGTTTTTGGCCTAAATGCAAAACGCTATGTGTGGCGGAAAACTAACGCTGCACATCACCCTGAACACACCATCCCCACTGTGAAACATGGTGGTGGCAGCATCATGCTGTGGGGATGCTTTTCTTCAGCAGGGACACGGAAGCTGGTCAGAGTTGATGGGAAGATGGATGAAGCCAAATACAGGGCAATCTTGGAAGAAAACCTGTTAGAGTCTGCAAAAGACTTGAGACTGGGGCGGAGGTTCACCTTCCAGGAGGACAATGACCCTAAACATACAGCCAGAGCTACAATGGAATGGTTTAGATCAAAGCATATTCATGTGTTAGAATGGCCCAGTCAAAGTCCAGACCTAAATCCAATTGAGAATCTCTGGCAAGACTTGAAAATTGCTGTTCACAGACGCTCTCCATCCTATCTGACTGAGCTTGAGCTATTTTGCAAAGAAGAATGGGCAAAAATTTCAGTCTCTAGATGTGCAAAGCTGGTAGAGACATACCCCAAAAGACTTGCAGCTGTAATTGCAACGAAAGGTGGTTCTACAAAGTATTGACTCAGGGGGGCTGAATACTTTTGCACGCCACACTTTTCAGTTTTTTATTTGTAAAAAAATTTGAAAACCGTCTATCATTTTCCTTCCACTTCACAATTATGCACCACTTTGTGTTGGTCTATCACATAAAATCCCAATAAAATACATTTACGTTTGTGGTTGTAACGTGACAAAATGTGGAAAAGTTCAAGGGGTATGAAAACTTTTGCAAGCCACTGTATATTATGATCACTGGAAATATTAATTCATTTCCTGTCACACAACTGAATATATACGGTACAAACATTGATGATCCAAATTATTTCCGCAAAAGTGTTTGCTTCCAGACCGCAATACCACCAATTTGCTAATGGGCGGAGATTTTAATTGTTACCTTGACCCATATCTTGAGAGGCTCTCCACCCTCAGCCCACCCACAGTTGCATCTGTTCAAACATTAAACAACCTGATTAAGTCTAGAAATAGGTACAACATCCAACAAACCAAGACTATTCATTCTTTTCTCAAATCACGTCAGTGACTCTGCTCAGGAGCAAAAGGGAGAGAGGGAGAGAGGGGGAGAGGGAGAGGGAATGTTAGAGGTATAAAAAGGAGGCATGCGCCTGCTGAAGAAGAGCAAGGTCGTGGGTCCAAAGCTAGGGGGATGCCTATTTCGAGACCTTCCACCCTTGATGTGGTTGGTGGTCATTTACTAATTTCTTCTGGGCTGGAGGTTGGGCCTCTGTTTCAGGAATCTTCTGCGGGTAATACCAGACCAGATGATGCGGTAAGCTCCCCTGGTAGTGTGTCTCCAGAGACAGGGGATGAGCAGTCAGCCCGAAGGGGGAGTTCGGGGGGCATTCTTGTTCCAGTCTGTGCTCCATATCAGAGCGAGTGGAGGTGCTGTGGGGTGTGCTGCCTCACCGGCTGAGGTAGCAGGGGAGAGTCCAAAAGCAAGTGGAGATCCTCTGGGTGTTGTAAGTGGAGAGGGTACTCTGGGTGCTGAGTAGTTCGGGGCTGTTTCGGGTGGCGATCCTCTTTCGAATTCCAGGGGTGCCAGTGCACCACTGGTCCAGGGGGTGCCTCTTGTTTTTTCTTCCCCAGGCCCAGACGTGGAGGTTGATGGGAGAGTGCAGGAGCCCAGACGTTCAATGGACTGCTTGGTGCCGTCATGAGTATCAGGATCCTCCCCCGGCATTGATCCTGGGGGTGGTTTCATGCCGGAGGAGGGGGAGAGTGACGAGGCCAGCTTGTGTAGTGGAGTGAGTGAATTTTCAGAGAGTTGTGGTCCTTCGAATTCTGACAACGACCGTGAACACTGTGCAGAAGAAATTGTTGTTTCAGGTGTGAGTGGGTTGGCCGAGTGCCCAGGGTCCAAGGCCGTGTCTCAAGCAGTTGTTATCCATGAGGTGTGGGAGTTTCTGAGAACAAGCCGTACCGTCAGAAGAAAAACGGATGCTGCAAAAAGACGGTGGGCTGATTGGCCAGGTATGATTAAGACTCCCGAGGCTATCCTTGGCAACAAGGATAGTGATCTTCCTGAGTCTGAGAAGTGTCAGTTTGGGGACTTTTTGGCGTTCTTCGGAGAGAGTGTTTTCGAGTCTACGGGGAGTGTGAGATTCCCAACCTAGTGTGTTTGCATATTCAGAGTAGCCACATTCAATTTAAACGGAAGTTTTTGTACATTTCAGCATTTATGAGTCTTTAGAGAGGGGAAATTTGCAGTGTGTTTTCTGCAGGAGACGCATACTGTTGACAGTGACGAACCTACCTGGCGACTGGAGTGGGAAGGGAGAGTCTATATGACCCATCTCAGCTCAAATTCGGGTGGGGTGGCTTTTCTGTTGGCCCCGAATTTTCAGTCAGAGGTCTTGAAAGTGCAAGAAGTTGTGCCAGGATGTTTGCTCCATTTGGCTGTGAGCCTGGATGGCATGCCGTTGCATTTCATTAACGTGTATGCCCTCAGCACCAGCACAATGCAGGCCTGCCTACTTCAAGAGGTGACTGCTCTGTTGAGCACTATTGGTAGGGGAGAGTGTGTCTTCATTGGGTGGGATTTTAATTGCACAATTGAGGCGCGAGACGTTCTGGTAATCAGTGTTCCCCTGCTGTAGCGAAGAAGCTGAGAGGGTTGATTGACTCCTTTGAGTTGGTTGATGTATGGCGGAACATCCACCCTGATTCCAATGCTTTTACGTGGAGGTCTGATGGAGGTGGTTCCCGCATTGATCGCATGTATATTTCTGGAGCGTATGTTTCCCGTGTCTCGGCGGCCTCAATGCGGCTGGTGCCGTGCCCGGACCACTGTCTGGTGCGTGTGGACTTTAATCCGGCGCGTGCTCGGGCTGGGTCCGCGTACAGTCACTTTAACAACCGGCTGCTGGAGGATCGGTGTTTCCGGGAGTCATTCAGCCAGTTCTGAGTGAAGTGGAGAGAGAGGCAGAGTTGCTTCTCTTCCCTTAGGCAGTGGTGGGATGAGGGGAAGACTCACATCCGACTCTTTTGTAAGGAATACACGTGGGGGTCGACCGGACGGCGGGACTCAGCGGTCGAGAGGCTTGAGAGGGAGCTGCTGGACGCAGAGTCTCACCTGGATCGGGTGGGTGATGACTCCTGCGAATGGAGAGAGTTTCAGGAGAAGGAGGAAGCCTTGAGGTACCTGCAGCTCGAGCATTCCCGAGGCGCTTTTGTGAGGTCGCGCGTGCAGATGCTGCACGATCTGAACCGGGCTTTGCCTTTCTTTTTCTCTGGAGAAAGGGCGGGGAGCCCGCAAGCAGCTCGTGGAGCTGCTCGCGGTCCATGAGTCCTCTGTCACTGATCCGGAGAGGATCAGTGCCTTGGTCAGGTCCTTTTATGGGTCCCTGTTCTCCGAGGATGGATTCAGCAGGGAGGCTCAGCGGGACCTGTGGGAGAGTCTACCGACTGTAGATAGGGAGGTGGCCGATCTTCTTGATGGCCCCTTATCGCTGGAGGAATTAACTTGTGCCCTGCACTAGCTCAGGAGGGGCAAGTCCCCCGGGCTGGATGGGTTGACGGTAGAATTTGTTAGAGCTTTCTGGGATATCCTGGTGGGTGACTACATGTTGGTTCTGGGGGAGAGCATGGCAATCGGGCAGATGCCTCTCTCGTGGCGTAGAGCAGTTGTTGTCTTGCTGCCCAAGAAGGGCGAACTCTGCTTGTTGAAGAACTGGCGTCCGGTCTCTCTCCTAGGCACATAATATAAAGTTTTTGCACGTGCGATGGCAAATCGCCTGGGCTCCGTGCTGTCTCAATTGAATCACCATGACCAGTCCTACACAGTCCCTGGCCGGTCCATTCAGGATAACATCCACCTGGTTAGGGACCTGATTCATCTAGCCCAGGGTACTGGTCAGTCAGCTGCTTTTCTGTCTCTTGATCAGGAGAAGGCTTTTGATAGGGTAGAGCATGAATACCTCTTCAGGACGTTGCAAGCGTTCGGATTTGGACCGCATTTTGTAGCCCGGGTCCGGTTTCTGTACGCTGCAGTGGAGTGTCTTGTGAAGGTTAATGGTGTGTTGTTGCCTCCCTTTCATTTTGGGAGAGGGGTCCGTCAGGGGTGCCCCATGTCAGGTCAGTTGTACTCGGTCTCTGTGGAGCCGTTCCTGTGTCTTCGGAGGAGGAGGTTGACAGGCCTGGCCCTACCTGGCCCGGGGGTGGAGGTGGTTCTTTCGGCGTATGCCGATGATGTATTCCTTACGTTCACTGATCCTGGTGACCTGCGGAGGATGCGTGATTGCCAGAAGAATTTCTCGGCTGCATCTTCTGCCAGGATTAACTGGAGTAAGTGCTCTGGACTTTTAGTGGGTCAGTGGCAGGTAGACTCCCTGCCAGAGGAGATGACAATGTATGTGCGGAGCACCATTCACCTCCTCTATCTGGGGGTGAACCTGAGTCCCGCTGAGGATGCTTGGCTGGCAAACTGGCAGGAGTTGGAGATGAAAGTGGTTGCCCGGCTGGGGCGCTGGTCAGGCCTGCTTGGAGCTCTTTCCTTTCAGGGGAGGGTGTTGGTCATAAACCAGCTGGTGGCCTTCATGTTATTGTACCGGCTGGCTACTCTTGTTTCGCCTTCTATATTTGTAACTGTTTACAGAAGAAGCTGGTGGATTTCTTTTGGGGAAATAGGAAGCACTGGGTTTCCGCAGCGGTCCTGAGTCTCCCGTTAGAGGAGGGCGGCCAGTCTTTGGTATGCGTGCGTACCCAGGTGGCGGCTCTCCGTCTCAGGACTCTGTGGAGGAATATGTATGTAGAGAACCCCCCCAGATGGCACGCTCTGGCCACGTATGCGTGCTGTAGGCAAACAGCTCTAAGGGGTGGAATGTATTGCAAGGTCTAAACAGACTATGTCTGTTTCACAAAACCCATAGCCAAAAGATTGCACGGTAACCAATATTTGTCCAAGACATTATGGCAGAAACCCCTTGACCTAATAAAAACATCTCAAATATACAGAACGTCATGAAAGGAGCCAAAAAGACACACAAAGATTTGGTGGTTGTCTTTGTGGACCGGTCCACAGCATTTGATTCTGTTGGACATAGATTGCTAATGATCCGATTACTGTGAAGGTTTATAGATCTCGTTAAGGATCGATACCCAGAAACAACCACGGTGGATGAAGCTGGCAGGGAGAAAACAGAGCCTCGTTTACAGAAACAGGTGATATTCATGGAGACTATCCACTTCAACGTAGCAATGGACCCTCTTATGTGTACAATCCAACAAAAAGGAAACAAAATATGGATAAAAGGAAGAGAACAGCAGGTTAGCTGTGCAACTGTGGCCTTTGCGGATGAGATTGCTATCCTAAGTGATTCATTGGAATGACTGAAAAAAGATCCTGCAAACCCTCTCTGAATAAATGTACGTAGCTTTAGAAAGGAGACGAGGAGGAATTTCTTTAGTTAGAGGGTGGTGAATCTGTAGAACTCATGGCCACAGACGGCTGTGCAGATCATTATTGGGTAATTCCAAAGCTGAGATTGATATGTTCTTGATTAGTAAGGATGTCAAAGGTTACAGGGAGGAGAATGTGATTGAGAGGGAAAGGTAGATGATTCTGCACCTATGACCATGATTGAACAGCAGAGTAGACTCGATGGGCCGAATGCGCAAATTCTGCACCTATGACATGAACTTATGAACCTTCTGCCAGGGCACGGGCCTTGAGATGAATGTGAAAAAGACCAAGGGTTTCCATGTGGTCAACAAGAGAAAGACATGTCTACAATTCATTAAATGACTGGACAATAAACAAGAGCTCAATCGCTCACATAAAACCAGGGGAGATGGAGAAATATCCCGGTGCATGGGTCGGCCCCTGCTCAGGGGTTACCAATGAAAACTGGTACTTAAAACTGGATAAATAGTTTAACAGCCTTAAGAACACCAAGCTGAAACCATTTTGAAAGATTGAGATCCTTAGGGCTCACATGGTCCCAAGATTGTATTTCCACCTTATCCTCATTCTTATTCTTTAGTCTTCAGCCAGAGGGTGGGGAATCTGTGGAATTCGTGGCCACAGAAGGCTGTGGAGGCCAAGTCAATGGATATTTTTAAGGCAGAGATAGATAGATTCTTGATTAGTATGGGTGTCAGGGTTAATGGGAAAAGGCAGGAGAATGGGGTTGAGAGAGAAACATAGATCACCCATGATTGAATGGTGGAGTGGACTTGATGGGCTGAATGGCCTAATTCTGCTCCTAGCACTTATGAACTCACGGAAGCATCCCAGAACAGGAAGTCTTACAAAGAAAACAGCAAAGGAGATCCTCCACATGCCGAGTGAGACCACGGATGGTATCCTATATGCACAGAATTGTGATGGAGCCTACCAAAATTAGAGGGAAGGAGGAGGGGGTCTCCTTGTCGGTCTGCTCCCGCGCCTGGCAAAGATGGCCATTCGCTGGTCCACGCAGCGGGCAGTCGATGGCCACACAGGGGTCGGCTGCCTGCCCCTTTACCGGGGTTACATGTCCCTGGAGAGGGTACACGCGGTGTCCACGGGGACGCTGGAGGCCTTCCGTGAACGCTGGTCGCCGCGGAAGGTCGAGTGTATTATAGACAAGGACGGCGGGATTTGAATTTGAATTTTTGTTTTGTATGTAAACTGCTGATACCGGCAGCTTTTGATATGAATGCTATACTACTTTGTATGTTGATTTTGTTTTTGGAATTAAATATTTGTTTAAAAAAATAGAGATGAAGGAGACCCGGGGGCGGCGACATGTTGGAGTAGTCGCACTTTTCCACGCTCCCGACTTGTTCACATCCAACTTTTATTATAGCTCCGTATCCATAAATATTTAAATACCATCAACAGCAACTCTCCACGCCGTAAAGATGCCAGGCAGAGGAAAGAAAGAGGAGCAAAAGATGGAAGACTCGACGACCGTCATGGCTACACTAGCGGCCATGTTAACAGAGAACAAGGTATCGCTACTGGCAGAATTCAACGCAGCGTTCACCAAACTGGAAACGAAGCTGGACAATATCCAGACCACTATTTTAGATCACCAACAGCGTCTTTCGTCATTGGAGTCATTTGCCAATACCACCAGCCAAGACATACGAGCTATAGCGACAATGCTAACTACGGTGACCGAAGAGAACACCAAGCTAAAGTCTAAGCTTATCGGCCTGGAAGGCAGGAGTCGCCAAAATAACATAAGGATAGTCGGTCTCCCTGAGAACATCGAAGGCCCCTAATCAACAGCTTTTTTTTCTCAACTCCTGCTCGAGACTCTTGGCGAACACGTACTGGAATCAGCCCCGGAGCTAAACCGAGCCCACCGTACGCTAACAGCTAAGCCAAGCCCTGGTGAGAAACCCAGAGCAGTTGTGATCTGCTTCCATAGATTCCAGACCCGCGGGTTGGTGGTGCGTGAGGCTCGGAGGCAGAGGGGTAAGCTGAAGTACAACGATATTCCGATCCACATTTTTGAAGACTACAGTTCCGAGATAGTTGAAGAATTCTCCGCATACCGAGACGTTATGAAGAAACTGTACAACCTGGGCCTCAAACCCTCCCTTCATTATCCGGCCAAGCTATTCATCATGGCCGGGGAAGGAAAGAGGCGACGGCTAACGTCTCCCGAGGACGCTCAGGATTTCATCTCATCTCACCGTCGACGCAGGCCGGGACCCACAGATGACTGACTTCGCTCGGTACGTCTGTATCCGAGTGGCACAGGGGTCCGGTTAATCTACGGTTACACTATGGGCTAACTTTAGCTTGACTGCTCTTAGCAACTAGCCACTGCTAACGTTCGGCTTGCTGATTATACTAGACCCCTGTCTCGAAATGTATGAGGCTGGTAAGAACTCACCATGATTCGTGACTATGTTATACCAACTTTTCCTTATAATGTTTATGTGTAATCATACTTGAAAGGTTCTTCCCCTGCACATGCTATAACATTAGGCTTAAGGGACCCACTCTGTGGTTCGTGATCTGGTCTCTGCCTTCTTGTTTTTAGCAGCTGGCTGCTAACGCTGCCAGCATTCGGCTGGTTTGTTTACACTAGTCTTCCGAGCGGACTGTCTGGGGCTGATAAGAACTCATTACAGCCAAGGCTGTGTTACACCAATCTGCTCCTACAGCGTTTTTGTTTAATCATACTTAATTGATGTTCTTCTTCCCTGTGCTTTAACCCAAGAGCCCAGTTTGCAACTTGCTAATTTCTCTAACGCTACTCTTTCTTTATACCTTGTCGACTTTAAGATATGCTATGTAATACCAAAGGAAGCTATTCTTGTTTCACTTATACGTTGGCTTGCTTATTTAGTATCACCATTTTGTTAATTTGCTTTGTCTTGTTATTACTATCATCACTACTATCATTACCATTAGAGTTAGCAATGTCATTGGTAGTGCAACTACTATGGCTATAATTTTAACTTTGTATTTATTTATTTATGTTTATTTTACTTAATCTCTATTTTCTATTTTTCACATTATTATTATCATTGTTATTATTATTATTACTATATTTATTTCACTCCATGTTACTTTACTGACATTGAGCGATTTTGCTGCTTTGGGAGGTGGAAATATTGGGAGTTAAGATCGGATAACTCCATGCGGATGCGAGGACAACGCACCTTGGTGCAATGGGCACTCAAGGTTCAGTTGGGACATTGGAGATCTCAGGTCCGGGGACTCAGGTTTGAAAGATGGCTAAGTGATATGTGTCCCGCTTGTTTGTTGTGTGTGTACGTGCGTTTGTATCTTTTTTTTTCTCCTCTCCCCCCCCCCCCCCCCCCACACCTACTCTCCGCAGCTGGCATCGATGCGCTCTTCCGTCTCCGTCTCGACGCATACTACAGCGCTCTGTTCACTCACTTGGATATAGCTAAGTATGGCCAACACAAACAACACTCTTAGATTTGTCTCGTGGAACGTGAGGGGGGTGGGGGGGTCCTACTAAGACTGACAGGATCTTGGCCCACTTGCAACAGCTCAAAGACGATATGTTTTTTATTCAAGAGACCCACCTTCGCAACAGAGAGGTAACACGGCTTAAAAGAGGCTGGATTAGCCACTTATTTCATTCAAAATTTAATGATAGGGCTAGGGGTACTGCTATCCTGATTCGTAAGAACGTTATGTTCGAACTACAGAAAACTGTGGAGGATCCTGCTGGCCGCTTTGTCATGGTGTCTGGCAAACTGCAAGACACACCTGTCATATTGGCCAGTACTTACGGTCCCAACTGGGATGATAGCTCATTTGTATCCAAATTTTTTACTTCTCTCCCAAATATTGAAAATCACCACATCATTGTGGGTGGAGATTTTAATCTGGTCCAAGACCCTATACTGGACAGATCTTCGAACAAAGCCTCTACTTTAACTAAATCAGGTAGGACTCTGCATGCTTTTACCAAACAACTTGGGCTCACAGACCCATGGAGATATACATTCCCCACGACTAAATTATTTTCATTTTTTTCCCACGTGCACCGCACCTATACCCGTATAGACTTCTTCCCCTTAGATGACAGAATGCTCTCTAAAATCAAATCCAGCGAGTATCATAGTATCGTAATATCAGATCACGCTGCGACTTCCCTCGATCTCCACTTTCGTAAACAAACTAATCCCTTTAAACAGTGGAGGTTCAACTCCTCATTATTAGCAGAGGCTCACTACATGCAATTCTTGAACTCCCAAATCACTTTATATTTTGAGCTGAATGATTCGCCGACATAGAAAGAGGTATACTCTGGGAAGCATCAAAAGCCTATATTAGGGGCCAACTTATCTCTTTAGTCTCCAACCTGAAAAGAGCCGAGACATCCCAAACAGCAGACCTGTTACAAAAAATAAAGGACATTGACGACAAATATGCATCTGACCCAGACCCTAATCTTTATAAAGAACGCCTTGGGTTACAAACAGACTTTGACCTCACGTCTACTAATAAAGCCAAGCTCCGACTGCTTAAATCTAGGCAACACTTTTTTGAATCTGGGGATAAAGCTGGGAAGCTCCTGGCCCATCAGGCCAGAACCGAGCTAATTCCAGCCATTAGATCCAGCTTAGGGGAGATTCATACTGATCCTCTTAGAATTAATGAAGCATTTGCTAAATTCTACGCTGAACTATATGCTTCCGATTGTCCTCCCACTGCAGGTGACATGCTCAGTAGTATGACGTTTCCCCGAATTGACGATGAAGCCACGAGAGACTTGGGTGGTCCCATAACTGTTGCTGAGGTCCAAGCAGCCATCACAGCGTTGCAAAGCGGAAAGTCGCCCGGCCCTGACGGCTTCACTGTAGAATATTACAAAGCTTTCTCTGCTCTCCTCGCACCAGTCCTGAGACATATATACAATGAGGCGTTTCTACATCGTCGCCTACCGCCCATCTTGTCGTGGGCTACTATCTCCCTAATTCTTAAAAAGGAGAAAGATCCCCTGCTTTGTAGTAGCTATAGACCAATCTCATTCCTGAATGTGGACCTCAAAATCCTCTCTAAAGCCCTTGCGCTCCGTCTTCAACGAGTGATGCCCTCTATTATCTCGTTAGATCAAACAGGGTTCATGCCAGGCCGACAGTCCTCCCACAATACTAGGCGTCTCCTTAACATCATCCATTCACCGAGTAGTGAGATCCCGGAGATAGTGGTCTCTCTCGACGCCGAAAAAGTTTTCGACAGGGTCGAGTGGAGGTACCTATATGAGGCGGTGGACAGGTTTTGCCTCGGTAATAGTTTCATTCTTTGGGTCAGTCTGTTATACTCGTCCCCGGTGGCCTCAGTACAAACAAACGGCACACTGTCACCCCACTTCGCCCTTCGGAGAGGTACCAGGCAGGGTTGCCCGTTATCACCACTTCTGTTTGCAGTCGCGATAGAACCCTTGGCGGTTTGGTTACGCTTAGAGAAGGGCTTTAAAGGTATTACACGGTTCGACACAACTCATAAAGTCTCATTGTATGCGGATGACCTGCTCCTGTACATCTCGAATCCAGTCAGCTCTCTCCCTGTGATTACGAATATTTTGGAACGGTTCGGTGCGTATTCTGGTTATAAACTTAACTACCAAAAAAGTGAGCGATTATTGATTACGGTGGGGGCGCTGCAATGGCAGCAGCCCTGTCAGCAGCACATTAGTTTTTTCAACTTTTTTTATTTTTTTTAGTATGTTTTAAAGTATGTTTTTAATGTTTCTTTGTGTGTATTGTGTGGGGGGTGGTGTGGGGGAAACCGTTTCGGCCGCCTCCTCCATGGAGAGGCGACTTTTTCCAGGTCGCCTCCCCCGTGGCCTAACAGCAAGGATCGGCGCGGCCTTTCCCGGAGACGCGCCCGGGGCTTCAGCGGCGGGCGCAGCGTGGACTCTCGGCATGGAGCGGGTGAGCCCTCGCTGGAGGGGAGCGCTCCGTTTCGCTGGCCCGGGGCAGCCGGCAGCCTGAAGCCACGCGTGGTCTGCGCAGCTCCAGCTGGCGCTGCGTCTACAGCCCGGGATCCCTCATGGGGGACCCGGGGGAAGAAGAAGCCATCACTGACGGCCCGTGGCCAACTTCCACCGCGGGCGCGGTGGCGACTTACCATCACCCGTGGAGGGGCGCTTCGACCGCCGGCCCTGCGGCCTGCGGTGCTTCTGGCTGCGGCGCAGTGGGAACTTTAAACTTTAAATCTCGACCGCCGGCCTGCGGCCTACACGAACTTAAAGCCGCGGTCTCCGGTGGGGAAGAGCCGACTCTGGACTTACCTGGACTTGGAACTTGTCCTCTTACCATCTGGACGCCCGCAGCAACGGCTGCGGAGGGTTGAGGTCCCGACCACGGGGGAAAATGGAGGAGGACTGGCCAAGTTCTGTGCCTTCCACCACAGTGATGAATGCTGTGGTGGATGTTTATGTTAAATTTTTATTGTGTTTTTGTGTGTGTTCTTTATCATTGTACCGCTGCTGACATATTCATTTCACTTGCACTTTATGTGCAATGTGACAAATAAACCGTATTGTATTGTATTGTATTGTATTGTATTGTATTGTATCATTGTAAAGCAGCTCCCTCGCTCTTTAACCTCATTCAAATGGGCGGAGGACGGGTTTCGTTACCTCGGCGTTTTTATTACAACACCTATATCTGATATGTTCCGCAAAAACTTTCTGCCTCTGGTTGAGAAAGCTGAAAGAGATTTTGACCGCTGGTCAGTTTTACCGCTGTCCCTCGCGGGCCGGATAAATCTGGTCAAGATGGTCGTCCTACCCAAATTCCTGTATCTTTTTCAGCACGTCCCTATACTTATCACTAAATCTTTTTTTGATAAATTAGAAAGGACAATATCTAAATTTTTATGGGGTAGCAAACCGGCTAGAATCCGAAAGGCGATACTACAGTCTCCTAAGAGTGACGGCGGCCTGGCACTTCCTGACTTCAGGCGATACTATTGGGCAGCTAACTTGCAAAAACTCCTGTATTGGATGAATGACGATTGCGACCACCTACCGACCAGGGTACACATGGAAAAGGCGAGTTCACGTCTCCCGTTGCGGTCTGTCCTGTGCTCCCAACTCCCCCTTCCTATAACATCTGTGGGCGCAGGCCCAATTGCGTCCCTTTCGCTCAAGATATGGAGCCAACAGGAAAAGCTTTGGTTTACAAGGCCCTTCCATCTTGACCCCACTGTTTAAAAATCACATCTTTAAACCTTCAAGTACAGACCACGCATTCAAAACCTGGCATGGTAACGGTATCAGTAGTATCAAAAACCTATACAAGGATGGCATTTTCTCGTCCTTGGCGGAGCTCTCGTCCAACTACAGCCTCCCAAACTCCCACCTTTTTCGTTTTTTCCAGATTAGGGATTTTGTGAAGAAGACATTCCCCCATTTCCCAAATCGCCCCCCTGAAACCCTGACCTATACCATCCTAGCGCTAGACCCCAACCGGAAGAAATGCATCTCTGTTTTGTATAACTTGTTAGGGTCGGTTATATTGAAACCTCATACCTCATTAAAAGCTGTGTGGGAGGGCGAGCTGAATATGAAACTAACAGACCAGCAATGGGATTCTGCCTTGGATTTGATCCAT
Organism: Amblyraja radiata; assembly: GCF_010909765.2. Lineage (NCBI taxonomy): Eukaryota > Metazoa > Chordata > Chondrichthyes > Rajiformes > Rajidae > Amblyraja > Amblyraja radiata. The sequence continues at coordinate 11,818,984 of NC_045991.1, forward strand.
TCTTCCTCCATATGTGCCCATCATGGCCTAATCCAATGCAAAGTCCTTCACAAGTCCACTACAGAAATGCAAGATTATCTAGAATTTACCACTGTTGGGGACACCTGCAACAGATGTAATCAATCCCCTGCCAACCATAGCCATATGTTTTGGTCTTGCCCTAAGCTAGCAGCCTTTTGGCGGAGTGCTTTCGAGGTGATAAGCAGAGCCTATGGCCAGACTATTCCTCCAAACCCACTGTCAGCCATTTTTGGTATTCCTCCCAACACCAACCTCTCTGTTGCGGTGAAATGGGTTCTAGCTTTTACAACCTTGTTAGCCCGGAGACTGATCTTGCTTAACTGGAGGCTCACCTGTTCCCCGACACACGCCCGCTGGATTAAGGAGGTGCTCTACAATTTAAAGCTTGAAAAACGTAGGTTCTCTCTCAAAGACTCTACCAAGACATTCCTGGACACATGGAACCCTTTCCTGGTACTTGTTAAATCTCTTAACTTGTCCCCAGATTCGGAAGAGGACTGAGTGCTTGCCATCACTGTCCTGCTTTACTGCAGCTGCTCCCCCCTTAGCCCCCACTCCCCACACTTATTTATTTAATTACCTACTTATTTACTGTTCATAGTGGGGGGTTTTTGGGGGGGGGGTTTCCACCAGTACATTTTGTTTTGTTTATCTCTACGTATTTGTGTGGATGTGTACGTATGTGAGTGTTGTTTGTCCCGTTTGGTTCCGACCTGATTCGGGTGGGTTGAAGGTGGGTACGGGTAAGGGTTTTGAGGTCTGCTTACATACTGTTGCACAATTATGCTTTGAGTGTCACTGTCTGTTATCATTGTATGTATGCAAATTGATGTGAAATTCAAATAAAAAGATTTCAAAATAAAAAAAGAGATGAAGGCTGCATCATTGGGGTCCTGGGGTGGAGAATGTGTGGGGTGGCATCTGTTATGTGCCACAGAGCTGTGGCATGTAACAGATATTTATGTTGGCTCATGGACTCGCCAGCCGCCTGTCACTTCTGCAGCGAGGAAGAGACCGTGTTCCATGTCTACATGCAGCCCGTTTGACTATCTGAAGGGGATGCTCCTCAAGTTTTGGCTGCACTTTAACCCCACGCTCCTGATCTTTGGTCACCCAGTAGAGGGGGTAGGGTCGTTAGGGAGGGGGCATCACCCTGACGGTTTGCTCCTGGACCTGGCCAAGATGGCCATTCGCGGATCCAGCAGCGGGCAGTCAAGAGTTCTGCACGAGTCGACTGCCTGACCCTCTAACGGGCCTACGTCCATGACCGTGTGTCCCTGCACAGGGAGCAAACGGTATCCATGAGGAGTCTAGAGGCCTTCCGTGAACGCTGGTCACCACGGGGAGTCGAGTGTTTGGAGATGAAGTTGACAATATTTTAATTTGATAATTGTTTGATTGTAACTTGCCAATGGTAATCTTGATTTTATTATTATTCTGTATTTGTGTTTGTTTGAATGAAAGCTCTTTATATTTATAAAAAGTGAAGGCTGCAGGTAGTTTTGTGACCACAGGGAAGACAAAGGAAGAGGCACACAGTGCAGGCAGTACTGTCGCCATTGCCCTCAGTAACACATTTCAGAAACTGTTGGGGGAAGATGACCTTTCTGAAGGCAGCAGCAGTGGCCATGTCCGTGGCATCAAATCAATTCTGCATGAATACATCATCATCACCGCATAATGAATCAAATCAACTTCGCACCAGCAAAATGATTCAAAACTGCCTTGCTTCAACAACCATCACAAGAATGGACTGTGACAATGCATCTTCCCTAAGTGGGAGTACTGACCACTACACAATTGCTGGGAAGTCAAACCAAGAACATACTCCATGTTATGTGGCACTACAATCATGCTAAATGGGATGGAGTCCGAATAAATCTGGAGGCTCAATACTTGGTATGCACGAGTTTACTGGTTTTGACTTGGCCTCTTTGGCCTGAAATGTTAACTCTGTTACTCTTCTCACAGATGTTCACTGACCTGCTGAGTGTTTCCCGCATTTTCTGTTTCTTTGAGTTTCTATCAGAATGTCAACAGCTGCAAGTTCCTGGGTCAGGAATCTTCATATTTCTGAAGATCTGTCCTGAGCTTGGTACATTGATGTAATCACACACAAGCTCATCAACAACTGTACTTCCTTGGAAGATTGAGGATATTTGTTATGTCAACAAATACTCCATTGCAGGTCCACAGATAGAGATTACACTGACTGGTTGCATTGCGGCCTGGTTTTGCAAATCAAACGCCCAGGAATGGAGATTACAGAGTGCTGTAGACACTGCCTGGATCATCACAGGTACTAACATCCCTAACGTCAAAAGGATTTTTTGGGCGAACAACGTCTACGGCCAGCATGATCTCCTTAGGATTGGAGCTGGTCACGAGCGGAGTTTGTCCGTTCACACAAGGTCCCGGTGGACATAGCGAGGAGCCCTGGCTCTCCGTGGATTACCATCCCCGCGGGGAGGAGGCGAATGCGGCGCAGAGAGAGAAGGCAAAAGCGAGGCTGCAGGGCCGGTGCGCTAGCCAGGCTACGGAGGCAGCCACTCAAACCACCGCTTCCCAGCCTATTTCTCACCAACGCCAGATCCCTCGCTAACAAGATGGATGAACTGAGGCTACAGACTGCAGCTAACAACGCCGTGAAGGACAGCAGCATTCTGTTGATCACGGAGACCTGGCTTCATTCATTCATTCCGGACTCTGCTATCGAGCTAGCAGGTTACACCGCACAGCGTCATGACAGGACAAGAGACTCCGGTAAGAGCAGAGGAGGAGGGCTCTGTGTGTACGTGAACAACTTGTGTACTAACACAGTGATTGTAGACAGTCACTGCTCCCCGGACCTGGAGTATGTGACTGTTAAATGCAGGCCCATTTATCTCCCTAGAGAGTTTACTGTCGTCATGATAACTGCTGTATACATACCACCGGATGCTAATGCTAACTCGGCTATCGGACATTTGTATGGTAGCATTAGCAGCCAGCAGAGCACATATCCTGACGCTGTTCACATCATAGCAGGAGACTTTAATCACGCGGACTTGAAGGCAATGCTCCCCAAATTCTACCAGCATGTTAAATGTGCTACAAGAGGAGCTAACACACTGGACAAGGTCTACTCCAACATCAAGCTAGGCTACAGGGCTAGACCACTACCACACCTGGGCCAGTCTGACCATATGTCCCTGCTTTTAATTCCTGCATATGCCCCCCTCAGGAAAACTGCTCCTCCCATCACAAAGACCATCACAACTTGGCCTGATGGTGCCTCTCAGCAGCTGCAGGACTGCTTCGACAGGACCAACTGGGATGTGTTTGAACACCAGGACCTGGAGGTGTTCACAGACAGTGTACTATGTTACATTAAAAACTGCATGGACACTGTCACAGTGGACAAACGCATCCGGGTCTACCCCAACCAGAAGCCCTGGATGACCCGGGAGGTCCAGCGGCTGTTAAAAGAGAGGAACACCGCTTTTAGGTCTGGCGATAGGGCTTTATACAGCACGGCCCGAGCTAACCTGAAGAGAGGCATCAGAGAGGCCATATTAGACTACAGGAGGAGGATAGAGGACCACCTGGACAGTAATAACAGCAGGCAGGTGTGGCAGAGGATCCAGTATCTCACCAACTACAAGACCAGCCTTGGAGCTGCTGAAGCTGAACCTCTTCTTTGCTCACTTTGAAGTGGAGGCACCAGAGACAGCTACATCACACCATATGGTCCACAGCAGCTTAACCCTCAAAATAGAGGAGCATTAGGTGAAGCGCACGCTGCGGGCCATCAATCCGAGGAAGGCTACTGGACCCGACAGCTTCTCTGGACGCGTGCTGAAGGACTGCGCAGACCAGCTGGCTGGAGTCTTTACGAGGATTTTCAACCAGTCTCTGGCACAATCCACTGTCCCACCCTGTCTGAAGTCCTCCACCCTTGCCCAAAAAAACCCACATTTCCAGCCTCAACGACTACCGGCCAGTCGCACTCACACCAGTGGTGATGAAGTGTTTTGAAAAACTGGTCCGGGGTCACATCACATCACTCCTGCCCCGAAGCTTTGACCCCCACCAGTTTGCGTACAGAGCGACTAGATCCACAGAGGACGCTGTAGCCACAGCCCTCCATGCTGCACTGTCCCACCTGGAGCAGCCGGGGAGCTACGTGCGGATGCTCTTTGTGGACTACAGCTCTGCTTTTAATACCATCCTTCCCCACAAACTGGTGGACAAACTGGGGGACCTGGGACTTCCACAGTACACCTGCATGTGAATAAATAGCTTCCTGTCGGGTCACAGCCAGAGAGTCAGAGTGGGCCATCACACATCCACGGCCCTCAGCCTCAGTACCGGCTCTCCACAGGGCTGCTTGCTGAGCCCCCTGCTTTACACCATCTATACATATGACTGCACCACAGTAACACCATTGTCAAATTCGCGGATGACACCACGGTGGTGGGGCTCATCTCTGGGGGGGATGAGTACGCCTACAGCGATGAGGTGGAGCAGCTGACAGTGTGGTGTGGAGAGAATAACCTGCTCCTCAACACCTCAAAGACAAAGGAGCTCATAATAGACTACAGGAAGAAGAAAACGGACATTACACCATTAATTATCAGAGGGGACTGTGTGGAGAGGGTGGCGGATTTCCGCTTCCTGGGAATCCACATTGAGGAGGACCTGACATGGAACGTGAACACCTCTGCGCTGCTGAAAAAGGTCTAGCAGAGACTGCACTTCCTGAAGGTGCTCAGGAAGAATAACATCACCCAGAGACTGCTGCTGTCCTTTTATCGGTGCTCCATAGAGAGCATCCTAACATACTGTGTATGCGTGTGGTACACCAGCTGCACTGCGGCTAAGAGGAAAGCGCTCCAGAGGGCTATTGACAATGCCCAGAGGATTATCGGATGCCCTCTCCTCACCTTGGAGGACCTACACAGTTCCCACTGTCTCAAGAAATCCCAGAACATTATAAAGGACATTTCCCACCCTGGACACTCCCTGTTTGAACTGTTGCCGTCAGACAGATGGTACAGATCAATGAGGACAAGGACAAACAGACTCAAAAACAGTTTTTATCCACAGCAATAACTACTTAATATAGCCACCAAATGAGCGCAGGTGCGCTACATACCAAAGGGATTGTGCAATCGACAGAAGAATGTATAGTTGTGTGTTTATGCTTTTTTTTCAGGTTATTTACTTTAGTTGTTTATTTTAGATATTTCTCTTTTACGTATCGTTAGCTTTTAGATAATGTGTGAATGGTGCACTGACTGGTTGGCATTTTTAATTTTGTTGTACATGTTTTACATGTTATAATGACAAATAAAGAACCTTACTTACTCAGTCCAAGGACCCCAACAACCTTTTCAGGTGAGGCAGAGGTTCACTTGCACCACCTCCAACCACATTTACTGTATCTGCTGTTCAAGGTGTACCTGTAATGTGCTCTCTGAAAGTGAAGGGGGCCATTCATACATGAGCACATTCACATTTTCTGCAAGCCCATCCAGGTGTGGACTCTTATATATCAGCAAGACCGAGCGCAGGACTCCCGCATTTGCATTATTATGGCTACCTAGTATTATGGTTATAAATGTATTCCATTTTTTAATTCATGTTTTATCTGTGTGTGTGAGTCAGGCCTGTTAAGCTGCTAGCTGCAAGAATTTAATCGTTCTGTTACCGGTACGTACTACAATTAAACACTCTTAACTCTCCAACAATTACTGTGGGGCATCAGCAGAAATACAACCCACCACATTCTACAATGTCATGGCTTAGCAGATTCCTCATTCTTCTCTTCTTTTCAGTCAAGCCAGCGGATCAAGACTAGTTCAATGAGGAGTGCAGAAGGGCAGCTTCAGGTATGTCCAAAAATGATGACATGCCAGCTCAGTGCATCTTCAATACCATCCATGATCGACAGTAAAAGCAGCACACGCAGGCAGCAACCCTGGAGAGAAGGAACGGGCCCCGTCCAAGGAAGGAGATGGCCGGAGGCCCACAACAGCCTAGGATGTGTCGGGATGTGTCATAAGATCGAGAGTGTGGACTTTTAAAATGGCACTAAAATATGGCACCTCTTGCATACGGGCTCTGCAGACTATTTCCGTACACTTGCTAATCGAGGATCAGGGATATGGCAATACTGTACAGGACGCTTTGTGTGAAAAATAATTTCTTCTGTCTGACATAAGAAACGGTTTTAAATTGAAGAAAACGACAAGGAACCAACGTGAAAACCTGTCTGCTCCGAAACATTCTCTTAAAGAAGCTTCTACTAAAAATGCTGGAGAACTATGTCACTGGGTAAGAACAAATCACTGGATGCATCTTTCTTCAAACTGTAAGCTTTACTTGGTTTAATATGTAATGCATAATCCCCATTCAGAAAGAATGTGACTTGATTTGTATTTTACTGGCATCTTTAGGTAGCAGCTATCTAATTCATATTGCACATACCTGCTATGTTTAATTCTTTCAATAGGCGAAGACAGTGAAACCATGCATCCTGTATTCATTGGAGTTTAGCTTGTATTCACTGGAGTTTAGAAGGATGAGGGGAATCTTATAGAAATAGGGAATTCCATAAATTCACAACTCTCTGGGTGAAAACGTTTTTTCTCACCTCAGTCTTAAATAACCTCCCCTTTATTCTAAGGCTGTGGCCCCTGGTTCTGGATATTGGGAACATTTTTCCTGCATCTAGCTTGTCCAGTCTTTTTTATAATTTTATATGTTTCTATAACACCCCCCTCATCCTTCTAAACTCCAGTGAATACAAGCCTAGTCTTTTCAATCTTTCCTCATATGACAGTCACGCCAGCCCAGGGATCAATCTCGTGAACCTACGCTGCACTGCCTCAATCACAAGAATGTCCTTCCTCAAATTAGGAGACCAAAACTGCACACAATATTCCAGATATGGTCTTACCAGAGCCCTATACAACTGCAGAAGAACCTCTTTACTCCTATACTGAAATCCTCTTGTTATGAAGGCCAACATTCCATTAGCTTTCTTCACCGCCTGCTGTACCTGTCAGCCAACTTTCAATGACCTGTGTACAAGGACACCCAGGTCTCGCTGCACCTCCCCTTTACCTAACCTAACCTAACCCCATTGAGATAATAATCTGCCCCCTTGTTTTTGCCGCCAAAGTGAATAACCTCACATTTATCTATATTATACTGCATGTGCCACGCATCTGCCCACTCACTGAACCTGTCCAGGTCACCCTGCAACCTCCTAACATCCTCTTCACAGTTCACGCTGCCACCCAGCTTTGTATCATCCACAAACTTGCCAGTGTTGCTCCTAATTCCCTCTTTCAAGTCATTAATATATATGGTAAACAGTTGCGGCCCCAACACCGAGCCTTGCGACACTCCACTCGCCACTGCCTGCCACTCTGAAAAGGACCCGTTCATTCCTACTCTGCCAGCCAATTTTCTATCCACGTCAACACCCTACCCCCAATACCATGTGCTCTAATTTTGGTCACCAGTCTCCCGTGCGGGACCTTAACAAAGGCTTTCTGAAAGTCTAGATACACTACATCCACTGGCACCCCTTCATCCATTTTACTTGTCACATCCTCAAAAAATTCAGAAAATTAGTCAAGCATGATTTCCCTTTCATAAATCCATGTTGACTTGGACTAATCCTTTTACTGCTATCCAAATGCCCCATTATTACCTCTTTAATAATTGACTCCAGCATCTTTCCCACCATCTAAGTCTGGCTAACTGGTCTTTAATTCCCCGTTTTCTCTCTCGCTCCTTTCTTGAAAAGTGGGAAAACATTAGCTTTCTTCCAATCCACAGGAACTGATCCTGAATCTATTGAACATTGGAAAATGATCACCAATGTGCCCACTATTTCTAGAGCCACCTCCCTGGGGACACTGGGATGCAGACCATCAGGTCCAGGGGATTTATCATCCTTCAGTCCCATTAGCCTACCCAATACTATTTCTCACCTAATGAAAATTTATTTCAGTTCCTCTACCCTCTTCGAGAGTTAGCTCTCTCTAGTTTCATTGCATAGGCCTTGATGAGCGACTTGAATTCTAGAAATGGAGCATTAGTGTAAAATCAAATGCTGTTCATTCTACGTTATTGTGACATGAAAACAGCATGAAAGAAAAAGGTGCAAGTAGTTTTTGGCTTTTTGCAATCTTGCACATAACATATGGTACAAGAATATTACCAGGTATTTTCAGTGCCATGTTAAATCATGATATGTGTATTAATATCCTCAATGTTGCTTCTTACTTTATAAGGTGAACATTTACAAAAATAATGCCAATCTACTCATCATCCAGCTTGACTAATTATCCAGATTAAAATAAGCTGCAGGTCTTAATTTGTAACTTTTTAATGAAAAATGGTCTAACCTAATGTTTTATTATCCATCTGAAAAAGAAGTGGGAGGAGCCAAAGCCTAGCAAGTTAGAGGTACATACAGGCAAGGAGGTTTTATTGGCGGATGGGCTGATAAACACTGGAAATAAAAAAGAGACAAAGCTGTCAGATAATGAGAGAAAATGAGTGAAATACAATGCAGAAGACGACCATTCTATTCCTTCCTCCGGTTCTGGGGGGGATCCTGTGGCGTTAGCCAATACACGGGTCACTTATGGTCGAACCCACGTCAGTAGGTACGAGGGCTGGTGCGTGATGCCATGAGCTAGAGGGAGTGTCCTGCTACTTAAGGTTATCTCACCTCGAGATCTTAGTGGTCAACAGGTAGCTGAGCCCGAGAAAACAGCCTCGCTCAGCTACAGCAGCAATGATAATATAGTTAGCGTTCCAACCTAATGTGTAGAACCTGAATAAACGACTGTTTGAACCTGCCTGACGTCTGGCCTTATTCACCACGTTTGGTGCCACTACAGGGGTAACTTTAACACACAAAGGGTGATGGGTGTATGGAACGAGCTGCCAGAAGAGGTAGTTGAGACTGGGACTTTCCCAACATTTAAGAAACAGTTAGACAGGTACATGGATAGGACTGGTTTGGAGGGATATGGACCAAACACAGGCAGGTGGGACTAATGCTGGGACATGTTGGCTGGTGTGAGCAAGTTGGGCAGAAGGGCCTGTTTCCACACTGTATCACTCTATAATCTTTAGAAAATGAATTAGTTCATGTCCAGCATTCAGCTGAATCTGGATGACATTTAGCGTAGACTAAACAGAGGCAAGTAACATTCATACACAGAAGAATCAAAGATCAGCTCCAAAAATGGAGAATCGAACCGCAGGCACATGATGTTCAATCACATTAGCATTGCCAAGTCACACCAACATTCTGGGGTGGTCAATGGCCAGAACTCAGCCTTCCTCCGGCCCCAACCCCCATCCCTGCTGTGTGTTCACCATCCCCCCCGACCTCCCCTTCTCCGACACCGAACGGTCGATCCTCAGCAGAGGCGTTAACTTTGACACCCTCCGTCTCCACCTCAATGAGTTCCGCGCCCACCACGACTTGGAGCTCTTCTACCATCGCCTCCGCCTCACAGCATTCTTCCACGGGAAGGAGTCCTCGCCCCCTATTGATGATCCCTTTTCCCGTCACAAACGAACCCCTTCCTCGTGGACCCCCCATCGTGGCCCTCCGGCTTTAGAACTTTTTATCCAAAACTGCCGTCGCGACATCAACCGCCTCACCTTCTCCACTCCCACCTCACTCCAATCTCACCCGCCCGCCCCCCCCCACCCCCCAGAACGTACTGCCATCGACTCACTCCGCAACAACCCAGACTGGGTTATCAAACCTGCCAACAAGGGAGGGGCCGTGGTAGTCTGGCGCATCGATCTCTACAAAGCTGAGGCCACGCGCCAACTCTCGGACACCTCCTCCTACTTACCCCTGGACCATGACCCCACTGACGAGCACCAGGCCACCATCTCTAGCACCATCACCGACTTCATCAACTCCGACGCTGTGGAGGCCATGTCATTGGGTATACTTAAAGCAGAGATTGACATGTTCTTGATTAGGAAGGGTGTCAAAGGTTATGGGAGAAAGTACGAGAATGGGGTCGGGAAGGAAAGATAGATGAGCCATGATTAAATGGCGGAGTAGACTCAATGGGGCGAATGGTTAAATAAACTCGAATGACTTTTGAACGTAAATGCATTTAAAATCGATTACTCAGGAAGGCTACGTCATATTTACCACTCTGACGGTGACACAAAAACATCTAGGCTTTGCAAGTAAGGCGATTTTTTAATGGGATTATTAGTTTAATTAAAGCAAAAGTGTTTTGCATATTTCTGGCAGGAGTATTTTGTGGCATTATCAGATGCTTGTAATGATGGGAAATATTAATGCAGTTTGTCACCCATGTTTACATGCAATTCTACAGTAGTTTTTAATGTCCAATGTTCTAATGACAGTCTAGAGTTGTCTATGACTTGTGTCTGAGTCCTGTCATTGGTTGGAATGACCAGTACCTAAAACCAAGCAATCCACATCACCTCATCAGTGGATTCAATGCTACACTGCACGATGTGCTACATTAGCAACGGAGAAGGAACAGTAACCCAGCTCTCACCTCTAGAATTCCATGTAAACTAAATGGTACAATTTTATGGGGGATGTTGGGACAGAGACCGCTGCAGATGTACAAAGGCAATTTTTAACAATTGCAGTACAAGTTGGTTGCGTAGTCAGTTTAAAAAACGAACACAGAACCTTTGGAACAGAGAAGCAAAGTATAAAAGCAAGGTATGCTACGTTTTTACAAATCGCTTCTACACAAGTCTGTTCGATTGCATTAAACAACAAGAATGGTATCAAGATGAAAGGCTTCACATCCATGAAAAATCCAAAGAAAGTGGGATTGTCGTGCTTAGAGAAGGTTAAAAGAAGTGTTTATAGATCAGTCACGTATATACGGGTCTTGCCAAAGGCATAAACGTTTCCAACCAAGAGATACTGATTTAGTGAAAAAGAATCAAAGGCAATACTTTTGATCTATTACGTGAAATAGCCAGGCATGTGTAAAGTATGCCTGGGAATTGTGAGACAATCCATTAATGACTTTACTTGCCAGATTACAATTCATTCTTCATTACAGAAACTAAACAAGCATATGGCAAATTTGTTATGCCTCAGCATTCCGTCCCTCCCTCCTGAATATAACATTATATTCCATGCCATAAATACTTTTCTTTACCTCAATTAGATGATCTGCACAACATCCCTCTTCAAAGCTAAAAGCATAATCAATTAGACTATGACAGAGCAGTACACAGGCCATCCCAGAGTAACAAATGCCCCACTTACGAGAAACCCATACATGCAGAAAAGCGCCACTATTAAATTCAAAAGTCCGATGTACATACATACGTTCATTTCTAGGAACGTTAGAACTTGTTTTGTCTCATTTAACAATTGTTCCTTCTTGTCAGCACTATGTGTTTTTTAATGCCATTCATTACAAAATGGTAAACAGAGTGATTTTTGTCTATTTTCTGACGTACAAAAATCAACATCTGTACAAATGGAATCCATTTGTTAGTCAGGGAAGGCCTGTGCTCAGATTAATTTATGCACATTTGCTCTGAATCCCTCATTAACCCTCCCACCAAAATTTTATCGAACATGGCAGTGAAAGTACCAACTGACCCACAGCATCCAGAAAGCCTTTTGGGGAGATTGCTCCAGGTTTCCATTGTGTTGTGTCAATCAGACGTCTTGCCAGTTTCAAGGAATCGTAGAGTTTACGACATAGAAGATGGAGTCCATGCCAGCTGGAAAATAGCTGCCCAAATTCCAGAACTTGATCCGTAGCCTTTCAGGCAGGCGCACTGTTCATCATCTTCCAAAATTCCGTAGGTTACAGAATGGTTCACACAAATTGGAAGAGAGCAAATGACGCCTCACTATTTCTGGAGAGAGGGAGATAGAAAATGAGGAACTGCAGGTCAGTTAGGCTGGCATCAGCATTAGGGAAATGCTAGACTGTGGACTTAAATTAAAGATATGGTAGCAGGGTACATAAAAAATAAATAATTTAGCAGATGCAGCGCACATTTACAACTAGCACACCAAAGATAAAACATACAGCAAGGCTCGAAATTAACGGTTGCCCAATTGCCAGTGGGGATGATGGAAACAGCGTCTATCAATAATTTTTTATTTAATCTGGTGCATACAAACTTGGTATCTTCATTGCTGTTCACAACACATACATCTAATCTGAATGTCCGGTAATGTGGCTTTTTGACACCTTTAAACATATTGCCAAAAGAACATTTGCTGCAGTTATGTCATTTGGCCATCTCTTATAGACAATAGACAATAGGCACAGGAGTAGGCCATTCGGCCCTTCGAGCCAGCACCGCCATTCAATGTGATCATCGCTGATCATCCCCAATCAGTACCCCGTTCCTGCATTCTCCCCATATCCCCTGACTACGCTATCTTTAAAACCCTATCTGATTTTTTTTGGTTGTAAGATGAGAAAGCTGGAAAAGATGTGGGAGGAGACAAAGCCTAGCAAGTTATAGGTAGATACAGGCGAGGAGGTTTTATTGGCAGATGGGCGGATAAACACTGGAAATAAAAAAGAGACAAGGCTGTCAGATAATGAGAGAAAAGGGGTGAAATACAATACAGAAGGAGCGAGATAATGGGCTTATATTCAATGGAATTTAGACTGGGCTTATATTCACTGGAATTTCGAAGCATAAGATGGGATCTTATAGAAACATAACATGTTTAAGGGATTGGACAGGCTAGATGCAGGAAAATTTTCCCCGTGTTGGGGGAGAATAAGGGGTAGGCCATTTAGGACTGAGATGAGGAAAAACCTTTTCACCCAGAGAGTTGTGAATCTGTGGAATTCTCTGCCACAGGTGGCAGTGTAGGGCAAATCAAGAGAGAGTTAGATATAGCACTTAAGGCTAATGGAATCAAGGGATTATGGGGAGAAAGCAGGAACAAGGTTAGGATTCTGGATGATCAGCCATGATAATATTGAATGGTGGTTCTGGCTGCAAGGGCTGAATTGCCTAATCATGCACATATTTTCTATGTTTCTATATAGATAGGATGGAGAGGGTTAAAGAATAGGGGGATGGTGGGAGAAATTAAAGTGCATCTGGGGGGGGGGGAGAGAAAAGAGAGAACGGGGGGGGGGGCACAGAAAACAGATGCAGGCCTTGGCGAAACAAGCGAAAATGTTTGGTGAAAAGGCCGCCTCGTCTGCACAATTCTTAACCTGCAAAAGATACATCAGAACCAGAGATGTTTCGAAGGCCTTCATTAAAGTGCCACACAGAATCAAACAAAGTGAAAGGACCTAAGTAAAAGGATTGATGCTACGCAGCATCTTGTTTACTGCTCAGGATGTGTCCAGGAATGGAATAATGGAGTGGAATTATGCTAAAATAGATCATCATTACTTTATTGTTTAGATATGTCAGTGATGACACTGCTGTGTAAGGAACTTAGCATGAGTCGCTGCCCTCTCCACTACTACACTGGGAACCTGAATGAGGCCCTCAGCCCTTTCCTGGCTCGCCACAGCAAAGAAGTGGTTAAAGTGACATATGGTTGGGTCTGGAATAAGCCATGGTTGTCTGTAAGGGTTGGTAGTGGGTGAAACGGAGAACCCAAGTATCTTGTTAAGTTCCTGTTGTTCCCAGCTAAATTAACTCATTGTTCAAAATAGAGTTGTAATTCCCAATTTTGGTACCACACCTGTTGATCATGTTTGTATCCTCTCCAATGCTTCCATGTAAAGTCATACTTCTTTCCACATATGAAGCAGAATCAAAACTCAGTAACTTTGAAATTTTAATTAGAAACATAGAAACATAGAAAATAGGTGCAGGAGTAGGCCATTCGGCCCTTCGAGCCTGCACCACCATTCAATATGATCATGGCTGATCATCCAACTCAGTATCCCATCCCGGCCTTCTCTCCATACCCCCTGATCCCTTTAGCCACAAGGGCCACATCTAACCCCCTCTTAAATATAGCCAATGAACTGGCCTCAACTACCTTCTGTGGCAGAGAATTCCACAGATTCACCACTCTCTGTGTAAAAAATGATTTTCTCAATTCCGCCTCTTCAGAAGTAATTACTAACCTATGTTGTCTTGAGGACTAACTTCTTGACAACTATGATTAGGAGTGTAAGATCCAGAGGCACTATGAGATATTTGTGATTGCAAATGTCTGGAATTGTTAAGTTTGACTGGGTTAAGGGGTATTAGCGACAGGGAGAGGTTAGTCAGAATTAAGATTGTTTTCTATCGAACGTCAGAGGTTTCACCGAGACCTGATAGAAGTATATAAAATGAGTGGCATAGATGAGATACAGTCAGAATCATTTTAATCTGCAGAATGGAAACATCAAATACTAGAGGGCATAGCTTTAAGGTGTGGGGTGCAAAGTTTGAATGTGATGTGGAGGACAATCTTTATAGATCTATTTTTATTTTATTTTTTACAGAGGGTGTTGTGTGCCTAAAATGCGCTGCCAAGGTTGGGGATGAGACAGATGCGATAGTGGCATTTAAGTGGCTCTTTGATAGGCACATGAATGTGCAGGGAATGTAGGCACAGGTAAGCAAGAGATGGTCTTGGCATCATGTTTAACACAGACACTGTGGCCCAAAGGGTCTGTTCTTGTGCTGTACAGTTCAATAAGCATGCTTACAGCATGCAACAATCAGACTACAAGAACATAGATTTGTACTTTAACGATATTCAGTTTCAGCTTGATTAATAAAAGCTGGTTCTTCTCCGTGATCAATGGCAGTCGTTATTTAGACCAACGTCATTGAAAATCTCGCTGGAGATGAAACAGAAACATAGAAAGTAGGTGCAGGAGGAGGCCATTCGGCCCTTCGAGCCAGCACCGCCATTCATTGTGATCATGGCTGATCGTCCCCTATCAATAACCCGTGCCTGCCTTCTCCACTAGCCCCTAGAGCTCTATCTAACTATCTCTTAAACCCATCCAGTGACCTGGCCTCCACTGCCCTCTGTGGCAGGGAATTCCATAAATTCACAACTCTCTGGGTGAAAAAGTTTTTTCTCACCTCAGTCTTAAATGACCTCCCCTTTAATCTAAGATTGTGGCCCCTGGTTCTGGACTCGCCCAACATTGGGAATATTTTTCCTGCATCTAACTTGGCCAGTCCTTTTATAAGTTTATATGTTTCTATAAGATCCCCCCTTATCCTTCTAAACTCCAGTGAATACAAGCCTAGTCTTTTCAATCTTTCCTCATATGACAGTCCCGCCATGCCAGGGATCAATCTCGTGAACCTACGGTGCACTGCCTCAATCACAAGGATGTCCTTCCTCAAATTAGGAGACCAAAACTGCACACAATACTCCAGATGTGGTCTCACCAGAGCCCTATACAACTGCAGAAGAACCTATTTACTCCTATACTGAAATCCTCTTGTTATGAAGTTCAACACTCCGCAACAACCAAGACTGGGTTATCAAACCTGCCAACAAGGGAGGGGCCGTGGTAGTCTGGCGCATCGATCTCTACAAAGCTGAGGCCACGCGCCAACTCTCGGACACCTCCTCCTACTTACCCCTGGACCATGACCCCACTGACGAGCACCAGGCCACCATCTCTAGCACCATCACCGACTTCATCAACTCCGACGCTGTGGAGGCCATGTCATTGGGTATACTTAAAGCAGAGATTGACATGTTCTTGATTAGGAAGGGTGTCAAAGGTTATGGGAGAAAGTAGGCGAATGGGGTCGGGAAGGAAAGATAGATGAGCCATGATTAAATGGCGGAGTAGACTCAATGGGGCGAATGGTTAAATAAACTCGAATGACTTTTGAACGTAAATGCATTTAAAATCGATTACTCAGGAAGGATACGTCACATTTCGATTAGATTAGATTCGATTAGATTCGTTTATTGTCATTCAGACCTTTCGGTCTGAACGAAATTTTGTTTCCCTGCAGTCATACATATAATTTAAAAAATGGCAAAAACACACAATCAACACAAATTTAACATCCACCACAGTGAGTTCACCAAACACCTCCTCACTGTGGTGGAAGGCAAAATCTTAAAGTCTCTGTCTCTTCCCTCTATGTTCTCCCTCTGCGCCGAGGCGACGGTTCAAACTCCGCGGGTGGTTGCTGCCTCCGCCACATTTACCACTCTGACGGTGACACAAAAACATCTAGGCTTTGCAAGTAAGGCGATTTTTTAATGGGATTATTAGTTTAATTAAAGCAAAAGTGTTTTGCATATTTCTGGCAGAAGTATTTTGTGGCATTATCAGATGCTTGTAATGATGGGAAATATTAATGCAGTTTGTCACCCATGTTTACATGCAATTCTACAGTAGTTTTTAATGTCCAATGTTCTAATGACAGTCTAGAGTTGTCTATGACTTGTGACTGAGTCCTGTCATTGGTTGGAATGACCAGTACCTAAAACCAAGCATTCCACATCACCTCATCAGTGGATTCAATGCTACACTGCACGATGTGCTACATTAGCAACGGAGAAGGAACAGTAACCCAGCTCTCACCTCTAGAATTCCATGTAAACTAAATGGTACAATTTTATGGGGGATGTTGGGACAGAGACCGCTGCAGATGTACAAAGGCAATTTTTAACAATTGCAGAACAAGTTGGTTGCGTAGTCAGTTTAAAAAACGAACACAGAACCTTTGGAACAGAGAAGCAAAGTATAAAAGCAAGGTATGCTACGTTTTTACAAATCGCTTCTACACAAGTCTGTTCGATTGCATTAAACAACAAGAATGGTATCAAGATGAAAGGCTTCACATCCATGAAAAATCCAAAGAAAGTGGGATTGTCGTGCTTAGAGAAGGTTAAAATAAGTGTTTATAGATCAGTCACGTATATACGGGTCTTGCCAAAGGCATAAAAGTTTCCAACCAAGAGATACTGATTTAGTGAAAAAGAATCAAAGGCAATACTTTTGATCTATTACGTGAAATAGCCAGGCATGTGTAAAGTATGCCTGGGAATCGTGAGACAATCCATTCATGACTTTGCTTGCCAGATTACAATTCATTCTTCATTACAGAAACTAAACAAGCATATGGCAAATTTGTTGTGCCTCAGCATTCCGTCCCTCCCTCCTGAATATAACATTATATTCCATGCCATAAATACTTTTCTATACCTCAATTAGATGATCTGCACAACATCCCTCTTCAAAGCTAAAAGCATAATCAATTAGACAATGACAGAGCAGTACACAGGCCATCCCAGAGTAACAAATGCCCCACTTACGAGAAACCCATACATGTAGAAAAGCTCCACTATTAAATTCAAAAGTCCGATGTACATACATACGTTCATTTCTAGGAACGTTAGAACTTGTTTTGTCTCATTTAACAATTGTTCCTTCTTGTCAGCATTATGTGTTTTTTAATGCCATTCATTACAAAATGGTAAACATAGAGTGATTTTTGTCTATTTTCTGACGTACAAAAATCAACATCTGTACAAATGGAATCCAGTTGTTAGTAAGGGAAGGCCTGTGCTCAGATTAATTTATGCACATTTGCTCTGAATCCCTCATTAACCCTCCCACCAAAATGTTATCGAACATGGCAGTGAAAGTACCAACTGACCCACAGCATCCAGAAAGCCTTTTGGGGAGATCGCTCCAGGTTTCCACTGTGTTGTGTCAATCAGACGTCTTGCCAGTTTCAAGGAATCGTAGAGTTTACGACATAGAAGATGGAGTCCGTGCCGGCTGGAAAATAGCTGCCCAAATTCCAGAACTTGATCCGTAGCCTTTCAGGCAGGCGCACTGTTCATCATCTTCCAAAATTCCGTAGGTTGCAGAATGGTTCACACAAATTGGAAGAGAGCAGATGACGCCTCACTATTTCTGGAGAGAGGGAGATAGAAAATGAGAAACTGCAGATCAGTTAGGCTGGCGTCAGCATTAGGGAAATGCTAGACTGTGGACTTAAATTAAAGATATGGTAGCAGGGTACATAAAAAATAAATAATTTAGCAGATGCAGCGCACATTTACAACTAGCACACCAAAGATAAAACATACAGCAAGGCTCAAAATTAACGGTTGCCCAATTGCCAGTGGGGATGATGGAAACAGCGTCTATCAATAATTTTTTATTTAATCTGGTGCATACAAACTTGGTATCTTCATTGCTGTTCACAACACATACATCTAATCTGAATGTCCGGTAATGTGGCTTTTTGACACCTTTAAACATATTGCCAAAAGAACATTTGCTGCAGTTATGTCATTTGGCCATCTCTTATAGACAATAGACAATAGGCACAGGAGTAGGCCATTCGGCCCTTCGAGCCAGCACCGCCATTCAATGTGATCATCGCTGATCATCCCCAATCAGTACCCCGTTCCTGCATTCTCCCCATATCCCCTGACTACGCTATCTTTAAAACCCTATCTAGCTCTCTCTTGAAAGTATCCAGAGAACCGGCCTCCACCGCCCTCTGAGACAGAGAATTCCACAGACAGTTCTTGTCATTTAGTGTAATGTTTAACCTGTCAGGTGGGTATCGTCGGTTTTAACAGCTATTATCTTAAAATGCCTTTAGAAATTTCCTTGCAACCTGTATATTTTGTTGTGGATAAATTATGTGGGAAGCAAGTGAGTTTATGTACCAATAACGACCCATGCTATGGCCATGTCATGATAATTTTCAGTCCTTCACAGAAAACATGCTTGCATCAATCTGTAGTGTGCATGGTTAAGCATATATGTTAACATGGTCCAGGATTTATTGACACGGGTTGACCATACGCTGAATCATCCAACCACATTTGTTTGGAAGTGGAAAGAAATAATAGAAATTGCATTCATTGCAACGTGTAAAAAGAGTTGAGATAATGTATTATAATTTTGCTGCATGTTATTGTGGGATATATCATGTCTTGATTGGTGAATATGTTTAGTTTGTGACTTTATTTGAAGCAGAAATAATATGTGAATGCTTCAATGAGCATAATTCCGACTGGTAACTGCGCACTTCGTCCGAGCACATTACCGCACACGCCATGCAAGCCGTATTAAATGACCACCTAAACTGTCATTTGGCAACTGAAAAAGCTGCCTAGGTTGCCCGGTTGGCAACAGAGAAAAAAAGCCCTGATACAGTGCTGGTATAACTCAGCAGGTCAGGCTACATCACTGAAGGGAATGAATAGGTGATTTTATTTGGTGGTAATAGGGAAGGTGAGAAAGCTGGAAAAGATGTGGGAGGAGACAAAGCCTAGCAAGTTATAGGTAGATACAGGCGAGGAGGTTTTATTGGCAGATGGGCGGATAAACACTGGAAATAAAAAAGAGACAAGGCTGTCAGATAATGAGAGAAAAGGGGTGAAATACAATACAGAAGGAGCGAGATAATGGGCTTATATTCAATGGAATTTAGACTGGGCTTATATTCACTGGAATTTCGAAGCATAAGATGGGATCTTATAGAAACATAACATGTTTAAGGGATTGGACAGGCTAGATGGAGGAAATTTTTCCCCGTGTTGGGGGAGAATAAGGGGTAGGCCATTTAGGACTGAGATGAGGAAAAACCTTTTCACCCAGAGAGTTGTGAATCTGTGGAATTCTCTGCCACAGGTGGCAGTTTAGGGCAAATCAAGAGAGAGTTAGATATAGCACTTAAGGCTAATGGAATCAAGGGATTATGGGGAGAAAGCAGGAACAAGGTTAGGATTCTGGATGATCAGCCATGATAATATTGAATGGTGGTTCTGGCTGCAAGGGCTGAATTGCCTAATCATGCACATATTTTCTATGTTTCTATATAGATAGGATGGAGAGGGTTAAAGAAGAGGGGGATGGTG
Organism: Amblyraja radiata; assembly: GCF_010909765.2. Taxonomy (NCBI): domain Eukaryota; kingdom Metazoa; phylum Chordata; class Chondrichthyes; order Rajiformes; family Rajidae; genus Amblyraja; species Amblyraja radiata. The sequence continues at coordinate 11,838,860 of NC_045991.1, forward strand.
GGAGAAATTAGAGTGCATCTGGGGGGGGGGGGAGGGGGGGGGGGAGAAAAGAGAGAACGGGGGGGGGGGGCACAGAAAACAGATGCAGGCCTTGGCGAAACAAGCGAGAATGTTTGGTGAAAAGGCCGCCTCGTCTACACAATTCTTAAGCTGCAAAAGATACATCAGAACCAGAGATGTTTCGAAGGCCTTCATTAAAGTGCCACACAGAATCAAACAAAGTGAAAGGACCTAAGTAAAAGGATTGATGTTACGCAGCATCTTGTTTACTGCTCAGGATGTGTCCAGGAATGGAATAATGGAGTGGAATTATGCTAAAATAGATCATCATTACTTTATTGTTTTGATATGTCAGTGATGACACTGCTGTGTAAGGAACTTAGCATGAGTCGCTGCCCTCTCCACTACTACACTGGGAACCTGAATGAGGCCCTCAGCCCTTTCCTGGCTCGCCACAGCAAAGAAGTGGTTAAAGTGACATATGGTTGGGTCTGGAATAAGCCATGGTTGTCTGTAAGGGTTGGTAGTGGGTGAAACGGAGAACCCAAGTATCTTGTTAAGTTCCTGTTGTTCCCAGCCAAATTAACTCATTGTTCAAAATAGAGTTGTAATTCCCAATTTTGGTACCACACCTGTTGATCATGTTTGTATCCTCTCCAATGCTTCCATGTAAAGTCATACTTCTTTCCACATATGAAGCAGAATCAAAACTCAGTAACTTTGAAATTTTAATTAGAAACATAGAAACATAGAAAATAGGTGCAGGAGTAGGCCATTCGGCCCTTCGAGTCTGCACCGCCATTCAATATGATCATGGCTGATCATCCAACTCAGTATCCCATCCCGGCCTTCTCTCTATACCCCCTGATCCCTTTAGCCACAAGGGCCACATCTAACCCCCTCTTAAATATAGCCAATGAACTGGCCTCAACTACCTTCTGTGGCAGAGAATTCCACAGATTCACCACTCTCTGTGTAAAAAATGATTTTCTCAATTCCGCCTCTTCAGAAGTAATTACTAACCTATGTTGTCTTGAGGACTAACTTCTTGACAACTATGATTAGGAGTGTAAGATCCAGAGGCACTATGAAATATTTGTGATTGCAATTGTCTGGAATTGTTAAGTTTGACTGGGTTAAGGGGTATTGGCGACAGGGAGAGGTTAGTCAGAATTAAGATTGTTTTCTATCGAACGTCAGAGGTTTCACCGAGACCTGATAGAAGTATATAAAATGAGTGGCATAGATCAGATACAGTCAGAATCGTTTTAATCTGCAGAATGGAAACATCAAATACTAGAGGGCATAGCTTTAAGGTGTGGGCTGCAAAGTTTGAATGTGATGTGGAGGACAATCTTTATAGATCTATTTTTATTTTATTTTTTACAGAGGGTGTTGTGTGCCTAAAATGCGCTGCCAAGGTTGGGGATGAGACAGATGCGATAGTGGCATTTAAGTGGCTCTTTGATAGGCACATGAATGTGCAGGGAATGTAGGCACAGGTAAGCAAGAGATGGTCTTGGCATCATGTTTAACACAGACACTGTGGCCCAAAGGGTCTGTTCTTGTGCTGTACAGTTCAATAAGCATGCTTACAGCATGCAACAATCAGACTACAAGAACATAGATTTGTACTTTAACGATATTCAGTTTCAGCTTGATTAATAAAAGCTGGTTCTTCTCCGTGATCAATGGCAGTCGTTATTTAGACCAACGTCATTGAAAATCTCGCTGGAGATGAAACAGAAACATAGAAAGTAGGTGCAGGAGGAGGCCATTCGGCCCTTCGAGCCAGCACCGCCATTCATTGTGATCATGGCTGATCGTCCCCTATCAATAACCCGTGCCTGCCTTCTCCACTAGCCCCTAGAGCTCTATCTAACTATCTCTTAAACCCATCCAGTGACCTGGCCTCCACTGCCCTCTGTGGCAGGGAATTCCATAAATTCACAACTCTCTGGGTGAAAAAGTTTTTTCTCACCTCAGTCTTAAATGACCTCCCCTTTAATCTAAGATTGTGGCCCCTGGTTCTGGACTCGCCCAACATTGGGAATATTTTTCCTGCATCTAACTTGGCCAGTCCTTTTATAAGTTTATATGTTTCTATAAGATCCCCCCTTATCCTTCTAAACTCCAGTGAATACAAGCCTAGTCTTTTCAATCTTTCCTCATATGACAGTCCCGCCATGCCAGGGATCAATCTCGTGAACCTACGGTGCACTGCCTCAATCACAAGGATGTCCTTCCTCAAATTAGGAGACCAAAACTGCACACAATACTCCAGATGTGGTCTCACCAGAGCCCTATACAACTGCAGAAGAACCTATTTACTCCTATACTGAAATCCTCTTGTTATGAAGTTCAACACTCCGCAACAACCAAGACTGGGTTATCAAACCTGCCAACAAGGGAGGGGCCGTGGTAGTCTGGCGCATCGATCTCTACAAAGCTGAGGCCACGCGCCAACTCTCGGACACCTCCTCCTACTTACCCCTGGACCATGACCCCACTGACGAGCACCAGGCCACCATCTCTAGCACCATCACCGACTTCATCAACTCCGACGCTGTGGAGGCCATGTCATTGGGTGTACTTAAAGCAGAGATTGACATGTTCTTGATTAGGAAGGGTGTCAAAGGTTATGGGAGAAAGTAGGAGAATGGGGTCGGGAAGGAAAGATAGATGAGCCATGATTAAATGGCGGAGTAGACTCAATGGGGCGAATGGTTAAATAAACTCGAATGACTTTTGAACGTAAATGCATTTAAAATCGATTACTCAGGAAGGATACGTCACATTTCGATTAGATTAGATTCGATTAGATTCGTTTATTGTCATTCAGACCTTTCGGTCTGAACGAAATTTTGTTTCCCTGCAGTCATACATATAATTTAAAAAATGGCAAAAACACACAATCAACACAAATTTAACATCCACCACAGTGAGTTCACCAAACACCTCCTCACTGTGGTGGAAGGCAAAATCTTAAAGTCTCTGTCTCTTCCCTCTATGTTCTCCCTCTGCGCCGAGGCGACGGTTCAAACTCCGCGGGTGGTTGCTGCCTCCGCCACATTTACCACTCTGACGGTGACACAAAAACATCTAGGCTTTGCAAGTAAGGCGATTTTTTAATGGGATTATTAGTTTAATTAAAGCAAAAGTGTTTTGCATATTTCTGGCAGAAGTATTTTGTGGCATTATCAGATGCTTGTAATGATGGGAAATATTAATGCAGTTTGTCACCCATGTTTACATGCAATTCTACAGTAGTTTTTAATGTCCAATGTTCTAATGACAGTCTAGAGTTGTCTATGACTTGTGACTGAGTCCTGTCATTGGTTGGAATGACCAGTACCTAAAACCAAGCATTCCACATCACCTCATCAGTGGATTCAATGCTACACTGCACGATGTGCTACATTAGCAACGGAGAAGGAACAGTAACCCAGCTCTCACCTCTAGAATTCCATGTAAACTAAATGGTACAATTTTATGGGGGATGTTGGGACAGAGACCGCTGCAGATGTACAAAGGCAATTTTTAACAATTGCAGAACAAGTTGGTTGCGTAGTCAGTTTAAAAAACGAACACAGAACCTTTGGAACAGAGAAGCAAAGTATAAAAGCAAGGTATGCTACGTTTTTACAAATCGCTTCTACACAAGTCTGTTCGATTGCATTAAACAACAAGAATGGTATCAAGATGAAAGGCTTCACATCCATGAAAAATCCAAAGAAAGTGGGATTGTCGTGCTTAGAGAAGGTTAAAAGAAGTGTTTATAGATCAGTCACGTATATACGGGTCTTGCCAAAGGCATAAACGTTTCCAACCAAGAGATACTGATTTAGTAAAAAAGAATCAAAGGCAATACTTTTGATCTATTACGTGAAATAGCCAGGCATGTGTAAAGTATGCCTGGGAATCGTGAGACAATCCATTCATGACTTTGCTTGCCAGATTACAATTCATTCTTCATTACAGAAACTAAACAAGCATATGGCAAATTTGTTGTGCCTCAGCATTCCGTCCCTCCCTCCTGAATATAACATTATATTCCATGCCATAAATACTTTTCTATACCTCAATTAGATGATCTGCACAACATCCCTCTTCAAAGCTAAAAGCATAATCAATTAGACTATGACAGAGCAGTACACAGGCCATCCCAGAGTAACAAATGCCCCACTTACGAGAAACCCATACATGCAGAAAAGCTCCACTATTAAATTCAAAAGTCCGATGTACATACATACGTTCATTTCTAGCAACGTTAGAACTTGTTTTGTCTCATTTAACAATTGTTCCTTCTTGTCAGCATTATGTGTTTTTTAATGCCATTCATTACAAAATGGTAAACATAGAGTGATTTTTGTCTATTTTCTGACGTACAAAAATCAACATCTGTACAAATGGAATCCATTTGTTAGTCAGGGAAGGCCTGTGCTCAGATTAATTTATGCACATTTGCTCTGAATCCCTCATTAACCCTCCCACCAAAATGTTATCGAACATGGCAGTGAAAGTACCAACTGACCCACAGCATCCAGAAAGCCTTTTGGGGAGATCGCTCCAGGTTTCCACTGTGTTGTGTCAATCAGACGTCTTGCCAGTTTCAAGGAATCGTAGAGTTTACCACATAGAAGATGGAGTCCGTGCCGGCTGGAAAATAGCTGCCCAAATTCCAGAACTTGATCCGTAGCCTTTCAGGCAGGCGCACCGTTCATCATCTTCCAAAATTCCGTAGGTTCCAGAATGGTTCACACAAATTGGAAGAGAGCAGATGACGCCTCACTATTTCTGGAGAGAGGGAGATAGAAAATGAGAAACTGCAGATCAGTTAGGTTGGCATCAGCATTAGGGAAATGCTAGACTGTGGACTTAAATTAAAGATATGGTAGCAGGGTACATAAAAAATAAATAATTTAGCAGATGCAGCGCACATTTACAACTAGCACACCAAAGATAAAACATACAGCAAGGCTCGAAATTAACGGTTGCCCAATTGCCAGTGGGGATGATGGAAACAGCGTCTATCAATAATTTTTTATTTAATCTGGTGCATACAAACTTGGTATCTTCATTGCTGTTCACAACACATACATCTAATCTGAATGTCCGGTAATGTGGCTTTTTGACACCTTTAAACATATTGCCAAAAGAACATTTGCTGCAGTTATGTCATTTGGCCATCTCTTATAGACAATAGACATGTGAGGGATAAGATGATTAAACCACCATTGTGAGGGGCCGAACGGTTGTAGTCACCAACCTTGTGATGGGCTGAGTAACTGGAAACACCAACCTTGTGATTCGAACAAACAGTCAGACCTTCAGAGCTGTTGATAACATTGTCCCATAACAAGATGAGGTAAGGAATGTAGCTGACAACGCAGAAGCTATTCTTTAGGTCAAAGGCAATTAATTAGGTTAGGGCACAGATACTGCGCATGCTTAATAAGTTAAATGAATATTAACTTTACGCCCCTCATGACAAAGAACCTAATTTAAATGTACATGCGATGTATGATGTGGGAGGAGAGGGAATGATTGATGACGCACGGAGGAAAGGGTTGGAAGATTGTGAACCTCGGTACCCTGATTGGAAGGGGTCAGAAGGGGAGGCGTCCGATCAATAAAGACTGTATACTGAATTGTATAAAACAAGACGTTTTTCCTTTGCTCGGTGTGTCTCAACTTGGAGAGGCACCCGATTCTGCAGACTCGCAAATAAAGCATTTCTTGTTTCCACGATTTAGTCTCTGAGTAGTGATTGTGAGCACAAACAATATATCTCACAAGTTGGGGGCTCGTCCGCGATCGCCACTCCGGCCGCTTGACGGAGGCACGAAAGGAAGGGAAGGTGCACCCTGCTGATTTCAGCAGTCTCTGATCTCCTTGCTTGCCGTCAGTGGTTTGAGCGAGTGATATTCGGACAAGAGACTCTGGAAACAAGAGGGAATCCGGTGAAAGCAATCGAGCAATTTCTGTGCACAGGACTCGGGTAAGAATATTGACTATTAAGTATTACTCGGGCGATTGGGTTCTGTTGGACGGGAAAAGGTCTGACAGGGATGGGTAACCAAAACGGGCAAAGTAAGGGCCCGGGGAAAAAGGCTCAAACTGGTGAAGAGCCGCACATTCCGCCTGATAGTCCATTGGGGCGGATGTTGCACGGATGGGGTGAGGGGGGGGGGGGGTGAGGTGTGCGTATGGCTTATTGAGACATACGAAGAGTTGTCGGATTGAGAAATAAGTGGCGTTGGAACCCAACCCAAAGAACCCCCGTGGTCAGGGCATCTGCTCCTCCCGTGAGGGGGGGGGGGGGGGGGGGGGGGCGAGAACCAGGGATCCCAAACTTTCAAAGAAGAGAAAGAGGAAGGGGTGAATGGAGGGACCAAGGTTGGGGTCCCCCGGGAAATAAAGAACAAGGATCAGGGGGATGGCGCACCGGGCCATCCCGGTGTTATCATTGTCACAAAGAAGGACACTTTAAAAGAGAATGTCCAAAGATAAGGCATGAAGTACAATCGTACACACTGATGGAGGAATAGAGGGGTCAGGGGTTCCCCTCCTTGGGGTGTGTAGGACGTACACGGGAACCCTTGGTAAACTTAAAATTAGGTCCCCAAGGAGAAGACACGGTATTTATGGTAGACTCAGGGGCGGAAAGATCAAGTGTAACCAGGATACCGGAGGGAATGGGATTAGGGGAAAAGCAAGTCAAAATCTCTGGAGTAGGGGGAAAGGTAATGAAAGCTCCCGAGATAGAAGGAGTAATGGTAAGATATGAAAATCGAGAGGCCATGGAAGACTTAATCCTGGTGCCCCAGGCAGGAATAAATCTGATGGGAAGGGACTTACAAGTTCAATTAGGAATGGGCACAGCTCCCGTAGGTGGACAGATTATAGTACAACTATATAAATTGACGACCGAAGATGAAGAAAGAATAGTCTCACAGGTGTGGGCAAGAGAGGGAAATAGGGGAGGGCTAAGAATACCACCTCTGAGGATAGCCTTGCGAGAAGGAAGTGAAGTAGTACGGGTAAGACAGTATCCGATTTCAATGGAAGGAAGGAAAGGGCTGCAGCCAATTATAGAAAACTTACTGAAGGATGGAGTATTGGAGAGTTGTATGTCCCCCTACAACACGCCAATACTCCCTGTAAGAAAGACTGATGGAATGTTCCGACTGGTCCAGGACCTAAGAGAATTGAATAGGGTAGTTAGGGCTCGACACCCGGTAGTCCCAAATCCTTATACCATAATGGGACGTATACCCCCTAACCACAGGTGGTTCAGTGTGGTAGATCTGAAAGACGCCTTTTGGAGCTGGCCCCTGGCTGAGGAAAATAGAGACCTTTTTGCATTCGAGTGGGAAAACCCAGACACACTGAGGAAGCAACTGTATCGATGGACTGTGCTCCCTCAGGGATTTACTGAATCCCCGAACCTGTTCGGGCAAATATTAGAACAAGTATTAGAGGATGTTCCCAGGACCTATGGGACACAATTATTGCAGTACGTAGATGATTTGTTACTCTCAGGCGGAGAAGAAGTGCCAGTAAGGGATGCAACCATAACCCTCTTAAACTTTTTAGGGGAAAAGGGATTGAGAGTGTCTAAAAATAAACTACAATTTGTAGAACAGGAGGTTAAATATCTAGGACACCTGATTAGTGACGGGAAAAGGAGAATAAACCCCGAAAGAATAGCTGGGATCACCGGGCTGCCGATGCCAAGGAACAAAAAAGAAATCAGGAAGTTTCTCGGGTTAATTGGATACTGTAGATTATGGATAGACAATTACACCCGACAAGTCAAGTTCTTGTATGATAAATCGTGTGAGGAGACTGATAAAGTACAATGGGATTCTGAGGACGAACAGAGATTTGGAGAAATAAAGAATAGCCTGATCACCGCACCGGTACTGACCCTCCCGTCCATTGATCAACCATTCCATCTCTTTGTTAATGCGGAGAATGGAATTGCGTTGGGGGTACTGACACAAAAGAGAGGAGGGAAGCGACAGCCAGTCGCATTCCTTTCTAAACTCTTGGATCCGGTATCACGAGGGTGGCCTGTATGTATTCAAGCGGTCGCAGCAACAGCAATATTAGTGGAAGAAAGTAGAAAATTGACATTTGGAGGTGACCTGGTAGTATCTACTCCCCACACGGTCCGGACAATACTAACTCAGAAGTCTAACCGGTGGTTGACTGACTCCAGGATCCTAAAGTACGAAGTGATACTTATGGAAAAAGACGATTTGACCATTCTGACCGATAAGAATTTAAACCCTTCCCAGTTTTTATACTCGGCGGACGACGAGCAGTAAGGGCAGAGACCAGAACACTACTGTAGCGAAGTTATAGAACTACAGACCAAGAGCAGGGAGGATTTGGAGGAGCAGCCTCTGGTAGAGGGAGAAAGGTGGTTTATAGACGGTTCTTCCCGCTGTATAAATGGAAAAAGATATAGTGGGTATGCCATAATAGGAGGAGAAGGATTTGAAGGAGTGGAGGCGGGCAGGTTGCCAGGTAGTTGGTCGGCTCAGTCATGTGAATTGTATGCCTTAATACGGGCGTTAGAATTGTTGGAGGGGAAGGAAGGAACGGTGTACACCGATTGGGAGAATATGGAAAGAAAAGGGGATGATTACAGCAAGAGGAAAGGAGTTGGCACATGAGCAATTAATTGAGAAGGCGCTGGAAGCATTACATTTGCCAGAAAGGATAGCGGTGGTCCATGTGGCGGGACACCAAAAGGGGAACTCATTAGAAGCAAGGGGAAAAGGCAGCGACAGGAGGAACAGTGAGGATGTTGTCTTTAATACCATTAAGGGAAGGAGTAGGAAAGATACCTGTATTCTCACAGGAGGAGGAGGATAAAATGAATGAGTTAGGGGTTCGGCGTTCCACTGACGGGAGGTGGTGGACGCCGGATGGGAAACAAATGTTAACCAAAGGATTAACTCGGGATTTGATGACACAACTGCACTCCCAGTCACATTGGGGAGCGCAGGCCCTGTGTGACACACTACTACGGACCTACGCTTGCCGAGGTATCTATACTTTGGCTAAGCAGACAGTCTCCGGTTGTGTGTTATGTCAGAGGGTTAACAAGAAGGTAATGAGAGCTGTCCCTGGTGGAGGACAACAATTGGCTATAAGACCCTTCCAGAGAATACAGGTAGATTTTACAGAACTTCCAAGAATACAAAGGTGGAAGTACCTCCTAGTAGTTGTAGACCATTTCACCAGGTGGGTGGAAGCATTTCCCACGATAAATGCCACCGCTCAGGCAGTAACCCGGATATTATTAGAACAAATCATTCCCCGATACGGGGTCATCGAATCCATAGATTACGACCGAGGAACACATTTTGCCTCTAAGGTTCACCTGTTGGTTTGCAGTACCTTGGGAATAAATTGGAAATTGTATACACCCTGGCAACCCCAGAGTTCTGGGCGAGTGGAAAGGATGAATGCAACCCTTAAAACACAGATAACTAAGTTAATGGAGGAAACCAGACTACCCTGGACTAAGTGTTTACCAATTGCATTATTAAGAATACGAACGGCACCCCGTAAAGATATTGCGGTGTCTCCCTACGAAATGTTGTTTGGGCTGCCCTATCTTGGAAAGGTAGAGGGCACGCCGACCTTCGAAGGCAGCGATGTGTTCCTGAGAAACTATTTACTGGCAGTGTCTCGTTCCCTTGCAGAATTAAAAATAAAAGGACTGTTGGCACAAAGTCCACCACTCGACTTTCCAATACACGCTATAAAGGCCGGTGACTGGGTACTGATTAAAAGTTGGAAGGAGGAGAAACTGCAGCCCCGGTGGACTGGCCCATACCTGGCATTGCTGACAACGGAGACAGCAGTACGAACAAAAGAAAAAGGGTGGACACATGCGACCCGGGTTAAAGGACCTGTTGACCCGCCGTCAGTTCCTGAGAAAGACGATCAGTGGACGGTAAAACCAGGGAATAAGCCCCTGGCATTAACTTTCAGTAAGAAATAAGTGTATGAAACTAACAGCATGAAAGGAGCAGTTGTAGTATTACTAACTATGTATGTAACCATTATAAGAAGTGTTAATAACTGTGATAAGTGCTACCATCCTATCAGATATGGAGGGCGAACAACCAGAGCATTTACCTATCATTCCCATGTAAGTGATGTTTGCTACGACCTAAGGACTAGAGCTGTTTGTCAGGACGGAGGGAGGGGGTATTATGTAGTAGAAAATAAGGGACGTGTAGGAAGTGTTGGGCACATTACCTGCCCAAAAGGGGAGAAATGGGTCTGCATGACCAAGGGAGGACAGTTAGACATCCCTTCCCGAGCCAGGGAGGAAACATTAGACAGAATTAAGGAGGTAGTGATAGGGAAGTTAGCAGAAGCAGTAGTCAACAAACCTCCCCCACCTTCCCAGCCTTCTACTCAACTGCACCAGACTATGTATGATGAAATAAAGCAGCAGATTGAGATCCCCGAAGTGGGGAGAAACCTGTTTGTGGACTTGGCCCTCCGGATAGCCAGAACCCTGAATGTGACTAATTGTTGGGTTTGTGGAGGACCGCTGATGAGCTCACGCTGGCCATAGAGAGGATCTATCATTGAGGTATGGGACCTGATAAAGTGGAATTTGACGGTGGGAAGAGATCGAAGTCCCCAGGAATGGGTCCTGACACACACCCCGGTTGGAACTGAGTGTATCGCCAGGCCCTGGGCAAAGGATGCCATCCTAGTAGGCAGCAGCCCCTGCCAGCGCATCATCACCCAGTGGCCAAATCAATCCCGAGTGTGGTGGCCAGAGGAACCTCAATGGTATCCCACTGTAAAGGATGAAGGAAACTGTGCTATCTGGATGAAGACTGATGGAAGCGAATCGACTGGATTATGGAATTGCACCGGGAACAACCCTTACCAGGGAATCCCAGTGTTGCAGGACATATGGAACAATGTTACCTCTAGTGGACCTGCCCCTGAAGGACTGCTATGGATATGCGGACACAAGGCATACTCGGTATTGCCAGAAAAATGGAGTGGGACTTGTTTAATTGGACTGGTACAACCAAGGTTTTTTTTTTCTGTTGACCACTGAGGAGGGGCGGTCGCTAGGCACACCCATCTTTGACGATCTACACCGAACGAAGAGAGGAATGGACATCGGAAAATGGGAAAATGATGAATGGCCACCTGCAAGAATCATCTCATATTATGGACCAGCCACTTGGGCACAGGACGGATCCTGGGGCTACCGGACCCCAGTGTATATGTTAAATCGGATCATAAGACTACAGGCAGTGCTGGAAGTAATTACTAACCAGACTGCATCTGCACTAGAGATGTTGGCGAAGCAGCAGACACAGATGAGAACAGCGATATACCAAAACCGTTTGGCCTTAGACTACTTACTAGCCGAAGAGGGAGGAGTATGCGGAAAATTCAACCTCTCTAATTGCTGCCTAAACATAGATGACAACGGGCAAGCAGTAATGGATATATCAGAAGGAATCAGAAAAATAGCACATGTCCCGGTACAGAGATGGAACACAATCATGGGAGCAGGATGGTGGGATTACATCTTAGGAGGAGCCTGGTGGAAAGCGGTGGGACTAGTGATTTTATGGGCCTTAGCTGCATTAATCATTATCCCCTGTTGTATACCATGTCTCAGGATTCTTATAACTAGAAGTATAAGCCAAATGCAGGCAGTTGTAGTACCCACGGGGGAGAAAGGGGGCGTCCAGAAGATAATGATAATGAGGCCGAGAGAGGACCCAGAGGAAAGAGAGATAAAAAGAATGTTATTAGCTTTGGAACAGCAGGAAGTCTAGGAATGGGGTTTAATACAGAATGCGTAGCAAAAGAAAAAGGGAGGATTGTGAGGGATAAGATGATTAAACCACCATTGTGAGGGGCCGAACGGTTGTAGTCACCAACCTTGTGATGGGCTGAGTAACTGGAAACACCAACCTTGTGATTCGAACAAACAGTCAGACCTTCAGAGCTGTTGATAACATTGTCCCATAACAAGATGAGGTAAGGAATGTAGCTGACAACGCAGAAGCTATTCTTTAGGTCAAAGGCAATTAATTAGGTTAGGGCACAGATACTGCGCATGCTTAATAAGTTAAATGAATATTAACTTTACGCCCCTCATGACAAAGAACCTAATTTAAATGTACATGCGATGTATGATGTGGGAGGAGAGGGAATGATTGATGACGCACGGAGGAAAGGGTTGGAAGATTGTGAACCTCGGTACCCTGATTGGAAGGGGTCAGAAGGGGAGGCGTCCGATCAATAAAGACTGTATACTGAATTGTATAAAACAAGACGTTTTTCCTTTGCTCGGTGTGTCTCAAATTGGAGAGGCACCCGATTCTGCAGACTCGCAAATAAAGCATTTCTTGTTTCCACGATTTAGTCTCTGAGTAGTGATTGTGAGCACAAACAATATATCTCACAAGTTGGGGGCTCGTCCGCGATCGCCACTCCGGCCGCTTGACGGAGGCACGAAAGGAAGGGAAGGTGCACCCTGCTGATTTCAGCAGTCTCTGATCTCCTTGCTTGCCGTCAGTGGTTTGAGCGAGTGATATTCGGACAAGAGACTCTGGAAACAAGAGGGAATCCGGTGAAAGCAATCGAGCAATTTCTGTGCACAGGACTCGGGTAAGAATATTGACTATTAAGTATTACTCGGGCGATTGGGTTCTGTTGGACGGGAAAAGGTCTGACAGGGATGGGTAACCGGAACGGGCAAAGTAAGGGCCCGGGGAAAAAGGCTCAAACTGGTGAAGAGCCGCACATTCCGCCTGATAGTCCATTGGGGCGGATGTTGCACGGATGGGGTGAGGGGGGGGGGGGAGGTGAGGTGTGCGTCTGGCTTATTGAGACATCCGAAGAGTTGTCGGATTGAGAAATAAGTGGCGTTGGAACCCAACCCAAAGAACCCCCGTGGTCAGGGCATCTGCTCCTCCCGTGAGGGGGGGGGGGGGGGGGGGTGTGAACCAGGGATCCCAAACTTTCAAAGAAGAGAAAGAGGAAGGGGTGAATGGAGGGACCAAGGTTGGGGTCCCCCGGGAAATAAAGAACAAGGATCAGGGGGATGGCGCACCGGGCCATCCCGGTGTTATCATTGTCACAAAGAAGGACACTTTAAAAGAGAATGTCCAAAGATAAGGCATGAAGTACAATCGTACACACTGATGGAGGAATAGAGGGGTCAGGGGTTCCCCTCCTTGGGGTGTGTAGGACGTACACGGGAACCCTTGGTAAACTTAAAATTAGGTCCCCAAGGAGAAGACACGGTATTTATGGTAGACTCAGGGGCGGAAAGATCAAGTGTAACCAGGATACCGGAGGGAATGGGATTAGGGGAAAAGCAAGTCAAAATCTCTGGAGTAGGGGGAAAGGTAATGAAAGCTCCCGAGATAGAAGGAGTAATGGTAAGATATGAAAATCGAGAGGCCATGGAAGACTTAATCCTGGTGCCCCAGGCAGGAATAAATCTGATGGGAAGGGACTTACAAGTTTAATTAGGAATGGGCACAGCTCCCGTAGGTGGACAGATTATAGTACAACTATATAAATTGACGACCGAAGATGAAGAAAGAATAGTCTCACAGGTGTGGGCAAGAGAGGGAAATAGGGGAGGGCTAAGAATACCACCTCTGAGGATAGCCTTGCGAGAAGGAAGTGAAGTAGTACGGGTAAGACAGTATCCGATTTCAATGGAAGGAAGGAAAGGGCTGCAGCCAATTATAGAAAACTTACTGAAGGATGGAGTATTGGAGAGTTGTATGTCCCCCTACAACACGCCAATACTCCCTGTAAGAAAGACTGATGGAATGTTCCGACTGGTCCAGGACCTAAGAGAATTGAATAGGGTAGTTAGGGCTCGACACCCGGTAGTCCCAAATCCTTATACCATAATGGGACGTATACCCCCTAACCACAGGTGGTTCAGTGTGGTAGATCTGAAAGACGCCTTTTGGAGCTGGCCCCTGGCTGAGGAAAATAGAGACCTTTTTGCATTCGAGTGGGAAAACCCAGACACACTGAGGAAGCAACTGTATCGATGGACTGTGCTCCCTCAGGGATTTACTGAATCCCCGAACCTGTTCGGGCAAATATTAGAACAAGTATTAGAGGATGTTCCCAGGACCTATGGGACACAATTATTGCAGTACGTAGATGATTTGTTACTCTCAGGCGGAGAAGAAGTGCCAGTAAGGGATGCAACCATAACCCTCTTAAACTTTTTAGGGGAAAAGGGATTGAGAGTGTCTAAAAATAAACTACAATTTGTAGAACAGGAGGTTAAATATCTAGGACACCTGATTAGTGACGGGAAAAGGAGAATAAACCCCGAAAGAATAGCTGGGATCACCGGGCTGCCGATGCCAAGGAACAAAAAAGAAATCAGGAAGTTTCTCGGGTTAATTGGATACTGTAGATTATGGATAGACAATTACACCCGACAAGTCAAGTTCTTGTATGATAAATCGTGTGAGGAGACTGATAAAGTACAATGGGATTCTGAGGACGAACAGAGATTTGGAGAAATAAAGAATAGCCTGATCACCGCACCGGTACTGACCCTCCCGTCCATTGATCAACCATTCCATCTCTTTGTTAATGCGGAGAATGGAATTGCGTTGGGGGTACTGACACAAAAGAGAGGAGGGAAGCGACAGCCAGTCGCATTCCTTTCTAAACTCTTGGATCCGGTATCACGAGGGTGGCCTGTATGTATTCAAGCGGTCGCAGCAACAGCAATATTAGTGGAAGAAAGTAGAAAATTGACATTTGGAGGTGACCTGGTAGTATCTACTCCCCACACGGTCCGGACAATACTAACTCAGAAGTCTAACCGGTGGTTGACTGACTCCAGGATCCTAAAGTACGAAGTGATACTTATGGAAAAAGACGATTTGACCATTCTGACCGATAAGAATTTAAACCCTTCCCAGTTTTTATACTCGGCGGACGACGAGCAGTAAGGGCAGAGACCAGAACACTACTGTAGCGAAGTTATAGAACTACAGACCAAGAGCAGGGAGGATTTGGAGGAGCAGCCTCTGGTAGAGGGAGAAAGGTGGTTTATAGACGGTTCTTCCCGCTGTATAAATGGAAAAAGATATAGTGGGTATGCCATAATAGGAGGAGAAGGATTTGAAGGAGTGGAGGCGGGCAGGTTGCCAGGTAGTTGGTCGGCTCAGTCATGTGAATTGTATGCCTTAATACGGGCGTTAGAATTGTTGGAGGGGAAGGAAGGAACGGTGTACACCGATTGGGAGAATATGGAAAGAAAAGGGGATGATTACAGCAAGAGGAAAGGAGTTGGCACATGAGCAATTAATTGAGAAGGCGCTGGAAGCATTACATTTGCCAGAAAGGATAGCGGTGGTCCATGTGGCGGGACACCAAAAGGGGAACTCATTAGAAGCAAGGGGAAAAGGCAGCGACAGGAGGAACAGTGAGGATGTTGTCTTTAATACCATTAAGGGAAGGAGTAGGAAAGATACCTGTATTCTCACAGGAGGAGGAGGATAAAATGAATGAGTTAGGGGTTCGGCGTTCCACTGACGGGAGGTGGTGGACGCCGGATGGGAAACAAATGTTAACCAAAGGATTAACTCGGGATTTGATGACACAACTGCACTCCCAGTCACATTGGGGAGCGCAGGCCCTGTGTGACACACTACTACGGACCTACGCTTGCCGAGGTAACTATACTTTGGCTAAGCAGACAGTCTCCGGTTGTGTGTTATGTCAGAGGGTTAACAAGAAGGTAATGAGAGCTGTCCCTGGTGGAGGACAACAATTGGCTATAAGACCCTTCCAGAGAATACAGGTAGATTTTACAGAACTTCCAAGAATACAAAGGTGGAAGTACCTCCTAGTAGTTGTAGACCATTTCACCAGGTGGGTGGAAGCATTTCCCACGATAAATGCCACCGCTCAGGCAGTAACCCGGATATTATTAGAACAAATCATTCCCCGATACGGGGTCATCGAATCCATAGATTACGACCGAGGAACACATTTTGCCTCTAAGGTTCACCTGTTGGTTTGCAGTACCTTGGGAATAAATTGGAAATTGTATACACCCTGGCAACCCCAGAGTTCTGGGCGAGTGGAAAGGATGAATGCAACCCTTAAAACACAGATAACTAAGTTAATGGAGGAAACCAGACTACCCTGGACTAAGTGTTTACCAATTGCATTATTAAGAATACGAACGGCACCCCGTAAAGATATTGCGGTGTCTCCCTACGAAATGTTGTTTGGGCTGCCCTATCTTGGAAAGGTAGAGGGCACGCCGACCTTCGAAGGCAGCGATGTGTTCCTGAGAAACTATTTACTGGCAGTGTCTCGTTCCCTTGCAGAATTAAAAATAAAAGGACTGTTGGCACAAAGTCCACCACTCGACTTTCCAATACACGCTATAAAGGCCGGTGACTGGGTACTGATTAAAAGTTGGAAGGAGGAGAAACTGCAGCCCCGGTGGACTGGCCCATACCTGGCATTGCTGACAACGGAGACAGCAGTACGAACAAAAGAAAAAGGGTGGACACATGCGACCCGGGTTAAAGGACCTGTTGACCCGCCGTCAGTTCCTGAGAAAGACGATCAGTGGACGGTAAAACCAGGGAATAAGCCCCTGGCATTAACTTTCAGTAAGAAATAAGTGTATGAAACTAACAGCATGAAAGGAGCAGTTGTAGTATTACTAACTATGTATGTAACCATTATAAGAAGTGTTAATAACTGTGATAAGTGCTACCATCCTATCAGATATGGAGGGCGAACAACCAGAGCATTTACCTATCATTCCCATGTAAGTGATGTTTGCTACGACCTAAGGACTAGAGCTGTTTGTCAGGACGGAGGGAGGGGGTATTATGTAGTAGAAAATAAGGGACGTGTAGGAAGTGTTGGGCACATTACCTGCCCAAAAGGGGAGAAATGGGTCTGCATGACCAAGGGAGGACAGTTAGACATCCCTTCCCGAGCCAGGGAGGAAACATTAGACAGAATTAAGGAGGTAGTGATAGGGAAGTTAGCAGAAGCAGTAGTCAACAAACCTCCCCCACCTTCCCAGCCTTCTACTCAACTGCACCAGACTATGTATGATGAAATAAAGCAGCAGATTGAGATCCCCGAAGTGGGGAGAAACCTGTTTGTGGACTTGGCCCTCCGGATAGCCAGAACCCTGAATGTGACTAATTGTTGGGTTTGTGGAGGACCGCTGATGAGCTCACGCTGGCCATAGAGAGGATCTATCATTGAGGTATGGGACCTGATAAAGTGGAATTTGACGGTGGGAAGAGATCGAAGTCCCCAGGAATGGGTCCTGACACACACCCCGGTTGGAACTGAGTGTATCGCCAGGCCCTGGGCAAAGGATGCCATCCTAGTAGGCAGCAGCCCCTGCCAGCGCATCATCACCCAGTGGCCAAATCAATCCCGAGTGTGGTGGCCAGAGGAACCTCAATGGTATCCCACTGTAAAGGATGAAGGAAACTGTGCTATCTGGATGAAGACTGATGGAAGCGAATCGACTGGATTATGGAATTGCACCGGGAACAACCCTTACCAGGGAATCCCAGTGTTGCAGGACATATGGAACAATGTTACCTCTAGTGGACCTGCCCCTGAAGGACTGCTATGGATATGCGGACACAAGGCATACTCGGTATTGCCAGAAAAATGGAGTGGGACTTGTTTAATTGGACTGGTACAACCAAGGTTTTTTTTTTCTGTTGACCACTGAGGAGGGGCGGTCGCTAGGCACACCCATCTTTGACGATCTACACCGAACGAAGAGAGGAATGGACATCGGAAAATGGGAAAATGATGAATGGCCACCTGCAAGAATCATCTCATATTATGGACCAGCCACTTGGGCACAGGACGGATCCTGGGGCTACCGGACCCCAGTGTATATGTTAAATCGGATCATAAGACTACAGGCAGTGCTGGAAGTAATTACTAACCAGACTGCATCTGCACTAGAGATGTTGGCGAAGCAGCAGACACAGATGAGAACAGCGATATACCAAAACCGTTTGGCCTTAGACTACTTACTAGCCGAAGAGGGAGGAGTATGCGGAAAATTCAACCTCTCTAATTGCTGCCTAAACATAGATGACAACGGGCAAGCAGTAATGGATATATCAGAAGGAATCAGAAAAATAGCACATGTCCCGGTACAGAGATGGAACACAATCATGGGAGCAGGATGGTGGGATTACATCTTAGGAGGAGCCTGGTGGAAAGCGGTGGGACTAGTGATTTTATGGGCCTTAGCTGCATTAATCATTATCCCCTGTTGTATACCATGTCTCAGGATTCTTATAACTAGAAGTATAAGCCAAATGCAGGCAGTTGTAGTACCCACGGGGGAGAAAGGGGGCGTCCAGAAGATAATGATAATGAGGCCGAGAGAGGACCCAGAGGAAAGAGAGATAAAAAGAATGTTATTAGCTTTGGAACAGCAGGAAGTCTAGGAATGGGGTTTAATACAGAATGCGTAGCAAAAGAAAAAGGGAGGATTGTGAGGGATAAGATGATTAAACCACCATTGTGAGGGGCCGAACGGTTGTAGTCACCAACCTTGTGATGGGCTGAGTAACTGGAAACACCAACCTTGTGATTCGAACAAACAGTCAGACCTTCAGAGCTGTTGATAACATTGTCCCATAACAAGATGAGGTAAGGAATGTAGCTGACAACGCAGAAGCTATTCTTTAGGTCAAAGGCAATTAATTAGGTTAGGGCACAGATACTGCGCATGCTTAATAAGTTAAATGAATATTAACTTTACGCCCCTCATGACAAAGAACCTAATTTAAATGTACATGCGATGTATGATGTGGGAGGAGAGGGAATGATTGATGACGCACGGAGGAAAGGGTTGGAAGATTGTGAACCTCGGTACCCTGATTGGAAGGGGTCAGAAGGGGAGGCGTCCGATCAATAAAGACTGTATACTGAATTGTATAAAACAAGACGTTTTTCCTTTGCTCGGTGTGTCTCAAATTGGAGAGGCACCCGATTCTGCAGACTCGCAAATAAAGCATTTCTTGTTTCCACGATTTAGTCTCTGAGTAGTGATTGTGAGCACAAACAATATATCTCACAAGTTGGGGGCTCGTCCGCGATCGCCACTCCGGCCGCTTGACGGAGGCACGAAAGGAAGGGAAGGTGCACCCTGCTGATTTCAGCAGTCTCTGATCTCCTTGCTTGCCGTCAGTGGTTTGAGCGAGTGATATTCGGACAAGAGACTCTGGAAACAAGAGGGAATCCGGTGAAAGCAATCGAGCAATTTCTGTGCACAGGACTCGGGTAAGAATATTGACTATTAAGTATTACTCGGGCGATTGGGTTCTGTTGGACGGGAAAAGGTCTGACAGGGATGGGTAACCGGAACGGGCAAAGTAAGGGCCCGGGGAAAAAGGCTCAAACTGGTGAAGAGCCGCACATTCCGCCTGATAGTCCATTGGGGCGGATGTTGCACGGATGGGGTGAGGGGGGGGGGGGGAGGTGAGGTGTGCGTCTGGCTTATTGAGACATCCGAAGAGTTGTCGGATTGAGAAATAAGTGGCGTTGGAACCCAACCCAAAGAACCCCCGTGGTCAGGGCATCTGCTCCTCCCGTGAGGGGGGGGGGGGGGGGGCGAGAACCAGGGATCCCAAACTTTCAAAGAAGAGAAAGAGGAAGGGGTGAATGGAGGGACCAAGGTTGGGGTCCCCCGGGAAATAAAGAACAAGGATCAGGGGGATGGCGCACCGGGCCATCCCGGTGTTATCATTGTCACAAAGAAGGACACTTTAAAAGAGAATGTCCAAAGATAAGGCATGAAGTACAATCGTACACACTGATGGAGGAATAGAGGGGTCAGGGGTTCCCCTCCTTGGGGTGTGTAGGACGTACACGGGAACCCTTGGTAAACTTAAAATTAGGTCCCCAAGGAGAAGACACGGTATTTATGGTAGACTCAGGGGCGGAAAGATCAAGTGTAACCAGGATACCGGAGGGAATGGGATTAGGGGAAAAGCAAGTCAAAATCTCTGGAGTAGGGGGAAAGGTAATGAAAGCTCCCGAGATAGAAGGAGTAATGGTAAGATATGAAAATCGAGAGGCCATGGAAGACTTAATCCTGGTGCCCCAGGCAGGAATAAATCTGATGGGAAGGGACTTACAAGTTTAATTAGGAATGGGCACAGCTCCCGTAGGTGGACAGATTATAGTACAACTATATAAATTGACGACCGAAGATGAAGAAAGAATAGTCTCACAGGTGTGGGCAAGAGAGGGAAATAGGGGAGGGCTAAGAATACCACCTCTGAGGATAGCCTTGCGAGAAGGAAGTGAAGTAGTACGGGTAAGACAGTATCCGATTTCAATGGAAGGAAGGAAAGGGCTGCAGCCAATTATAGAAAACTTACTGAAGGATGGAGTATTGGAGAGTTGTATGTCCCCCTACAACACGCCAATATTCCCTGTAAGAAAGACTGATGGAATGTTCCGACTGGTCCAGGACCTAAGAGAATTGAATAGGGTAGTTAGGGCTCGACACCCGGTAGTCCCAAATCCTTATACCATAATGGGACGTATACCCCCTAACCACAGGTGGTTCAGTGTGGTAGATCTGAAAGACGCCTTTTGGAGCTGGCCCCTGGCTGAGGAAAATAGAGACCTTTTTGCATTCGAGTGGGAAAACCCAGACACACTGAGGAAGCAACTGTATCGATGGACTGTGCTCCCTCAGGGATTTACTGAATCCCCGAACCTGTTCGGGCAAATATTAGAACAAGTATTAGAGGATGTTCCCAGGACCTATGGGACACAATTATTGCAGTACGTAGATGATTTGTTACTCTCAGGCGGAGAAGAAGTGCCAGTAAGGGATGCAACCATAACCCTCTTAAACTTTTTAGGGGAAAAGGGATTGAGAGTGTCTAAAAATAAACTACAATTTGTAGAACAGGAGGTTAAATATCTAGGACACCTGATTAGTGACGGGCACAGATGCTTAATAAGTTAAATGAATATTAACTTTACGCCCCTCATGACAAAGAACCTAATTTAAATGTACATGCGATGTATGATGTGGGAGGAGAGGGAATGATTGATGACGCACGGAGGAGAGGGTTGGAAGATTGTGAACCTCGGTACCCTGATTGGAAGGGGTCAGAAGGGGAGGCGTCCGATCAATAAAGACTGTATACTGAATTGTATAAAACAAGACGTTTTTCCTTTGCTCGGTGTGTCTCAAATTGGAGAGGCACCCGATTCTGC
Organism: Amblyraja radiata; assembly: GCF_010909765.2. NCBI lineage: Eukaryota > Metazoa > Chordata > Chondrichthyes > Rajiformes > Rajidae > Amblyraja > Amblyraja radiata. The sequence continues at coordinate 11,860,187 of NC_045991.1, forward strand.
AGACTCGCAAATAAAGCATTTCTTGTTTCCACGATTTAGTCTCTGAGTAGTGATTGTGAGCACAAACAATATATCTCACAGACAATAGGCACAGGAGTAGGCCATTCGGCCCTTCGAGCCAGCACCGCCATTCAATGTGATCATCGCTGATCATCCCCAATCAGTACCCCGTTCCTGCATTCTCCCCATATCCCCTGACTACGCTATCTTTAAAACCCTATCTAGCTCTCTCTTGAAAGTATCCAGAGAACCGGCCTCCACCGCCCTCTGAGACAGAGAATTCCACAGACAGTTCTTGTCATTTAGTGTAATGTTTAACCTGTCAGGTGGGTATCGTCGGTTTTAACAGCTATTATCTTAAAATGCCTTTAGAAATTTCCTTGCAACCTGTATATTTTGTTGTGGATAAATTATGTGGGAAGCAAGTGAGTTTATGTACCAATAACGACCCATGCTATGGCCATGTCATGATAATTTTCAGTCCTTCACAGAAAACATGCTTGCATCAATCTGTAGTGTGCATGGTTAAGCATATATGTTAACATGGTCCAGGATTTATTGACACGGGTTGACCATACGCTGAATCATCCAACCACATTTGTTTGGAAGTGGAAAGAAATAATAGAAATTGCATTCATTGCAACGTGTAAAAAGAGTTGAGATAATGTATTATAATTTTGCTGCATGTTATTGTGGGATATATCATGTCTTGATTGGTGAATATGTTTAGTTTGTGACTTTATTTGAAGCAGAAATAATATGTGAATGCTTCAATGAGCATAATTCCGACTGGTAACTGCGCACTTCGTCCGAGCACATTACCGCACACGCCATGCAAGCCGTATTAAATGACCACCTAAACTGTCATTTGGCAACTGAAAAAGCTGCCTAGGTTGCCCGGTTGGCAACAGAGAAAAAAAGCCCTGATACAGTGCTGGTATAACTCAGCAGGTCAGGCTACATCACTGAAGGGAATGAATAGGTGATTTTATTTGGTGGTAATAGGGAAGGTGAGAAAGCTGGAAAAGATGTGGGAGGAGACAAAGCCTAGCAAGTTATAGGTAGATACAGGCGAGGAGGTTTTATTGGCAGATGGGCGGATAAACACTGGAAATAAAAAAGAGACAAGGCTGTCAGATAATGAGAGAAAAGGGGTGAAATACAATACAGAAGGAGCGAGATAATGGGCTTATATTCAATGGAATTTAGACTGGGCTTATATTCACTGGAATTTCGAAGCATAAGATGGGATCTTATAGAAACATAACATGTTTAAGGGATTGGACAGGCTAGATGGAGGAAATTTTTCCCCGTGTTGGGGGAGAATAAGGGGTAGGCCATTTAGGACTGAGATGAGGAAAAACCTTTTCACCCAGAGAGTTGTGAATCTGTGGAATTCTCTGCCACAGGTGGCAGTTTAGGGCAAATCAAGAGAGAGTTAGATATAGCACTTAAGGCTAATGGAATCAAGGGATTATGGGGAGAAAGCAGGAACAAGGTTAGGATTCTGGATGATCAGCCATGATAATATTGAATGGTGGTTCTGGCTGCAAGGGCTGAATTGCCTAATCATGCACATATTTTCTATGTTTCTATATAGATAGGATGGAGAGGGTTAAAGAAGAGGGGGATGGTGGGAGAAATTAGAGTGCATCTGGGGGGGGGGGGGGGGGGGGGGGGGGAGAAAAGAGAGAACGGGGGGGGGGGGCACAGAAAACAGATGCAGGCCTTGGCGAAACAAGCGAGAATGTTTGGTGAAAAGGCCGCCTCGTCTACACAATTCTTAAGCTGCAAAAGATACATCAGAACCAGAGATGTTTCGAAGGCCTTCATTAAAGTGCCACACAGAATCAAACAAAGTGAAAGGACCTAAGTAAAAGGATTGATGTTACGCAGCATCTTGTTTACTGCTCAGGATGTGTCCAGGAATGGAATAATGGAGTGGAATTATGCTAAAATAGATCATCATTACTTTATTGTTTTGATATGTCAGTGATGACACTGCTGTGTAAGGAACTTAGCATGAGTCGCTGCCCTCTCCACTACTACACTGGGAACCTGAATGAGGCCCTCAGCCCTTTCCTGGCTCGCCACAGCAAAGAAGTGGTTAAAGTGACATATGGTTGGGTCTGGAATAAGCCATGGTTGTCTGTAAGGGTTGGTAGTGGGTGAAACGGAGAACCCAAGTATCTTGTTAAGTTCCTGTTGTTCCCAGCCAAATTAACTCATTGTTCAAAATAGAGTTGTAATTCCCAATTTTGGTACCACACCTGTTGATCATGTTTGTATCCTCTCCAATGCTTCCATGTAAAGTCATACTTCTTTCCACATATGAAGCAGAATCAAAACTCAGTAACTTTGAAATTGTAATTAGAAACATAGAAACATAGAAAATAGGTGCAGGAGTAGGCCATTCGGCCCTTCGAGTCTGCACCGCCATTCAATATGATCATGGCTGATCATCCAACTCAGTATCCCATCCCGGCCTTCTCTCTATACCCCCTGATCCCTTTAGCCACAAGGGCCACATCTAACCCCCTCTTAAATATAGCCAATGAACTGGCCTCAACTACCTTCTGTGGCAGAGAATTCCACAGATTCACCACTCTCTGTGTAAAAAATGATTTTCTCAATTCCGCCTCTTCAGAAGTAATTACTAACCTATGTTGTCTTGAGGACTAACTTCTTGACAACTATGATTAGGAGTGTAAGATCCAGAGGCACTATGAAATATTTGTGATTGCAATTGTCTGGAATTGTTAAGTTTGACTGGGTTAAGGGGTATTGGCGACAGGGAGAGGTTAGTCAGAATTAAGATTGTTTTCTATCGAACGTCAGAGGTTTCACCGAGACCTGATAGAAGTATATAAAATGAGTGGCATAGATCAGATACAGTCAGAATCGTTTTAATCTGCAGAATGGAAACATCAAATACTAGAGGGCATAGCTTTAAGGTGTGGGCTGCAAAGTTTGAATGTGATGTGGAGGACAATCTTTATAGATCTATTTTTATTTTATTTTTTACAGAGGGTGTTGTGTGCCTAAAATGCGCTGCCAAGGTTGGGGATGAGACAGATGCGATAGTGGCATTTAAGTGGCTCTTTGATAGGCACATGAATGTGCAGGGAATGTAGGCACAGGTAAGCAAGAGATGGTCTTGGCATCATGTTTAACACAGACACTGTGGCCCAAAGGGTCTGTTCTTGTGCTGTACAGTTCAATAAGCATGCTTACAGCATGCAACAATCAGACTACAAGAACATAGATTTGTACTTTAACGATATTCAGTTTCAGCTTGATTAATAAAAGCTGGTTCTTCTCCGTGATCAATGGCAGTCGTTATTTAGACCAACGTCATTGAAAATCTCGCTGGAGATGAAACAGAAACATAGAAAGTAGGTGCAGGAGGAGGCCATTCGGCCCTTCGAGCCAGCACCGCCATTCATTGTGATCATGGCTGATCGTCCCCTATCAATAACCCGTGCCTGCCTTCTCCACTAGCCCCTAGAGCTCTATCTAACTATCTCTTAAACCCATCCAGTGACCTGGCCTCCACTGCCCTCTGTGGCAGGGAATTCCATAAATTCACAACTCTCTGGGTGAAAAAGTTTTTTCTCACCTCAGTCTTAAATGACCTCCCCTTTAATCTAAGATTGTGGCCCCTGGTTCTGGACTCGCCCAACATTGGGAATATTTTTCCTGCATCTAACTTGGCCAGTCCTTTTATAAGTTTATATGTTTCTATAAGATTCCCCCTTATCCTTCTAAACTCCAGTGAATACAAGCCTAGTCTTTTCAATCTTTCCTCATATGACAGTCCCGCCATGCCAGGGATCAATCTCGTGAACCTACGGTGCACCTGCCTCAATCACAAGGATGTCCTTCCTCAAATTAGGAGACCAAAACTGCACACAATACTCCAGATGTGGTCTCACCAGAGCCCTATACAACTGCAGAAGAACCTATTTACTCCTATACTGAAATCCTCTTGTTATGAAGTTCAACACTCCGCAACAACCAAGACTGGGTTATCAAACCTGCCAACAAGGGAGGGGCCGTGGTAGTCTGGCGCATCGATCTCTACAAAGCTGAGGCCACGCGCCAACTCTCGGACACCTCCTCCTACTTACCCCTGGACCATGACCCCACTGACGAGCACCAGGCCACCATCTCTAGCACCATCACCGACTTCATCAACTCCGACGCTGTGGAGGCCATGTCATTGGGTATACTTAAAGCAGAGATTGACATGTTCTTGATTAGGAAGGGTGTCAAAGGTTATGGGAGAAAGTAGGAGAATGGGGTCGGGAAGGAAAGATAGATGAGCCATGATTAAATGGCGGAGTAGACTCAATGGGGCGAATGGTTAAATAAACTCGAATGACTTTTGAACGTAAATGCATTTAAAATCGATTACTCAGGAAGGATACGTCACATTTCGATTAGATTAGATTCGATTAGATTCGTTTATTGTCATTCAGACCTTTCGGTCTGAACGAAATTTTGTTTCCCTGCAGTCATACATATAATTTAAAAAATGGCAAAAACACACAATCAACACAAATTTAACATCCACCACAGTGAGCTCACCAAACACCTCCTCACTGTGGTGGAAGGCAAAATCTTAAAGTCTCTGTCTCTTCCCTCTATGTTCTCCCTCTGCGCCGAGGCGACGGTTCAAACTCCGCGGGTGGTTGCTGCCTCCGCCACATTTACCACTCTGACGGTGACACAAAAACATCTAGGCTTTGCAAGTAAGGCGATTTTTTAATGGGATTATTAGTTTAATTAAAGCAAAAGTGTTTTGCATATTTCTGGCAGAAGTATTTTGTGGCATTATCAGATGCTTGTAATGATGGGAAATATTAATGCAGTTTGTCACCCATGTTTACATGCAATTCTACAGTAGTTTTTAATGTCCAATGTTCTAATGACAGTCTAGAGTTGTCTATGACTTGTGACTGAGTCCTGTCATTGGTTGGAATGACCAGTACCTAAAACCAAGCATTCCACATCACCTCATCAGTGGATTCAATGCTACACTGCACGATGTGCTACATTAGCAACGGAGAAGGAACAGTAACCCAGCTCTCACTTCTAGAATTCCATGTAAACTAAATGGTACAATTTTATGGGGGATGTTGGGACAGAGACCGCTGCAGATGTACAAAGGCAATTTTTAACAATTGCAGAACAAGTTGGTTGCGTAGTCAGTTTAAAAAACGAACACAGAACCTTTGGAACAGAGAAGCAAAGTATAAAAGCAAGGTATGCTACGTTTTTACAAATCGCTTCTACACAAGTCTGTTCGATTGCATTAAACAACAAGAATGGTATCAAGATGAAAGGCTTCACATCCATGAAAAATCCAAAGAAAGTGGGATTGTCGTGCTTAGAGAAGGTTAAAAGAAGTGTTTATAGATCAGTCACGTATATACGGGTCTTGCCAAAGGCATAAACGTTTCCAACCAAGAGATACTGATGAAAAAGAATCAAAGGCAATACTTTTGATCTATTACGTGAAATAGCCAGGCATGTGTAAAGTATGCCTGGGAATCGTGAGACAATCCATTCATGACTTTGCTTGCCAGATTACAATTCATTCTTCATTACAGAAACTAAACAAGCATATGGCAAATTTGTTGTGCCTCAGCATTCCGTCCCTCCCTCCTGAATATAACATTATATTCCATGCCATAAATACTTTTCTATACCTCAATTAGTTGATCTGCACAACATCCCTCTTCAAAGCTAAAAGCATAATCAATTAGACTATGACATAGCAGTACACAGGCCATCCCAGAGTAACAAATGCCCCACTTACGAGAAACCCATACATGCAGAAAAGCGCCACTATTAAATTCAAAAGTCCGATGTACATACATACGTTCATTTCTAGGAACGTTAGAACTAGTTTTGTCTCATTTAACAATTGTTCCTTCTTGTCAGCATTATGTGTTTTTAATGCCATTCATTACAAAATGGTAAACATAGAGTGATTTTTGTCTATTTTCTGACGTACAAAAATCAACATCTGTACAAATGGAATCCATTTGTTAGTCAGGGAAGGCCTGTGCTCAGATTAATTTATGCACATTTGCTCTGAATCCCTCATTAACCCTCCCACCAAAATGTTATCGAACATGGCAGTGAAAGTACCAACTGACCCACAGCATCCAGAAAGCCTTTTGGGGAGATCGCTCCAGGTTTCCACTGTGTTGTGTCAATCAGACGTCTTGCCAGTTTCAGGGAATCGTAGAGTTTACGACATAGAAGATGGAGTCCGTGCCGGCTGGAAAATAGCTGCCCAAATTCCAGAACTTGATCCGTAGCCTTTCAGGCAGGCGCACTGTTCATCATCTTCCAAAATTCCGTAGGTTGCAGAATGGTTCACACAAATTGGAAGAGAGCAGATGACGCCTCACTATTTCTGGAGAGAGGGAGATAGAAAATGAGAAACTGCAGATCAGTTAGGCTGGCATCAGCATTAGCGAAATGCTAGACTGTGGACTTAAATTAAAGATATGGTAGCAGGGTACATAAAAAATAAATAATTTAGCAGATGCAGCGCACATTTACAACTAGCACACCAAAGATAAAACATACAGCAAGGCTCGAAATTAACGGTTGCCCAATTGCCAGTGGGGATGATGGAAACAGCGTCTATCAATAATTTTTTAATTAATCTGGTGCATACAAACTTGGTATCTTCATTGCTGTTCACAACACATACATCTAATCTGAATGTCCGGTAATGTGGCTTTTTGACACCTTTAAACATATTGCCAAAAGAACATTTGCTGCAGATATGTCATTTGGCCATCTCTTATAGACAATAGACAATAGGCACAGGAGTAGGCCATTCGGCCCTTCGAGCCAGCACCGCCATTCAATGTGATCATCGCTGATCATCCCCAATCAGTACCCCGTTCCTGCATTCTCCCCATATCCCCTGACTACGCTATCTTTAAAACCCTATCTAGCTCTCTCTTGAAAGTATCCAGAGAACCGGCCTCCACCGCCCTCTGAGACAGAGAATTCCACAGACAGTTCTTGTCAGTTAGTGTAATGTTTAACCTGTCAGGTGGGTATCGTCGGTTTTAACAGCTATTATCTTAAAATGCCTTTAGAAATTTCCTTGCAACCTGTATATTTTGTTGTGGATAAATTATGTGGGAAGCAAGTGAGTTTATGTACCAATAACGACCCATGCTATGGCCATGTCATGATAATTTTCAGTCCTTCACAGAAAACATGCTTGCATCAATCTGTAGTGTGCATGGTTAAGCATATATGTTAACATGGTCCAGGATTTATTGACACGGGTTGACCATACGCTGAATCATCCAACCACATTGGTTTGGAAGTGGAAAGAAATAATAGAAATTGCATTCATTGCAACGTGTAAAAAGAGTTGAGATAATGTATTATAATTTTGCTGCATGTTATTGTGGGATATATCATGTCTTGATTGGTGAATATGTTTAGTTTGTGACTTTATTTGAAGCAGAAATAATATGTGAATGCTTCAATGAGCATAATTCCGACTGGTAACTGCGCACTTCGTCCGAGCACATTACCGCACACGCCATGCAAGCCGTATTAAATGACCACCTAAACTGTCATTTGGCAACTGAAAAAGCTGCCTAGGTTGCCCGGTTGGCAACAGAGAAAAAAAGCCCTGATACAGTGCTGGTATAACTCAGCAGGTCAGGCTACATCACTGAAGGGAATGAATAGGTGATTTTATTTGGTTGTAATAGGGAAGGTGAGAAAGCTGGAAAAGATGTGGGAGGAGACAAAGCCTAGCAAGTTATAGGTGAATACAGGCGAGGAGGTTTTATTGGCAGATGGGCGGATAAACACTGGAAATAAAAAAGAGACAAGGCTGTCAGATAATGAGAGAAAAGGGGTGAAATACAATACAGAAGGAGCGAGATAATGGGCTTATATTCAATGGAATTTAGACTGGGCTTATATTCACTGGAATTTCGAAGCATAAGATGGGATCTTATAGAAACATAACATGTTTAAGGGATTGGACAGGCTAGATGCAGGAAAATGTTCCCCATGTTGGGGGAGAATAAGGGGTAGGCCATTTAGGACTGAGATGAGGAAAAACCTTTTCACCCAGAGAGTTGTGAATCTGTGGAATTCTCTGCCACAGGTGGCAGTGTAGGGCAAATCAAGAGGGAGTTAGATATAGCACTTAAGGCTAATGGAATCAAGGGATTATGGGGAGAAAGCAGGAACAAGTTTAGGATTCTGGATGATCAGCCATGATAATATTGAATGGTGGTTCTGGCTGCAAGGGCTGAATTGCCTAATCATGCACATATTTTCTATGTTTCTATATAGATAGGATGGAGAGGGTTAAAGAAGAGGGGGATGGTGGGAGAAATTAGAGTGCATCTGGGGGGGGGGAGGGGGGGGGAGAAAAGAGAGAACGGGGGGGGGGGGCACAGAAAACAGATGCAGGCCTTGGCGAAACAAGCGAAAATGTTTGGTGAAAAGGCCGCCTCGTCTACACAATTCTTAACCTGCAAAAGATACATCAGAACCAGAGATGTTTCGAAGGCCTTCATTAAAGTGCCACACAGAATCAAACAGTGAAAGGACCTAAGTAAAAGGATTGATGCTACGCAGCATCTTGTTTACTGCTCAGGTGTCCAGGAATGGAATAATGGAGTGGAATTATGCTAAAATAGATCATCATTACTTTATTGTTTAGATATGTCAGTGATGACACTGCTGTGTAAGGAACTTAGCATGAGTCGCTGCCCTCTCCACTACTACACTGGGAACCTGAATGAGGGCCTCAGCCCTTTCCTGGCTCGCCACAGCAAAGAAGTGGTTAAAGTGACATATGGTTGGGTCTGGAATAAGCCATGGTTGTCTGTAAGGGTTGGTAGTGGGTGAAATGGAGAACCCAAGTATCTTGTTAAGTTCCTGTTGTTCCCAGCCAAATTAACTCATTGTTCAAAATAGAGTTGTAATTCCCAATTTTGGTACCACACCTGTTGATCATGTTTGTATCCTCTCCAATGCTTCCATGTAAAGTCATACTTCTTTCCACATATGAAGCAGAATCAAAACTCAGTAACTTTGAAATTTTAATTAGAAACATAGAAACATAGAAAATAGGTGCAGGAGTAGGCCATTCGGCCCTTCGAGTCTGCACCGCCATTCAATATGATCATGGCTGATCATCCAACTCAGTATCCCATCCCGGCCTTCTCTCCATACCGCTTGATCCCTTTAGCCACAAGGGCCACATCTAACCCCCTCTTAAATATAGCCAATGAACTGGCCTCAACTACCTTCTGTGGCAGAGAATTCCACAGATTCACCACTCTCTGTGTAAAAAATGATTTTTTCAATTCCGCCTCTTCAGAAATAATTACTAACCTATGTTGTCTTGAGGACTAACTTCTTGACAACTATGATTAGGAGTGTAAGATCCAGAGGCACTATGAGATATTTGTGATTGCAAATGTCTGGAATTGTTAAGTTTGACTGGGTTAAGGGGTATTAGCGACAGGGAGAGGTTAGTCAGAATTAAGATTGTTTTCTATCGAACGTCAGAGGTTTCACCGAGACCCGATAGAACTATATAAAATGAGTGGCATAGATCAGATACAGTCAGAATCTTTTTAATCTGCAGAATGGAAACATCAAATACTAGAGGGCATAGCTTTAAGGTGTGGGGTGCAAAGTTTGAATGTGATGTGGAGGACAATCTTTATAGATCTATTTTTATTTTATTTTTTACACAGAGGGTGTTGTGTGCCTAAAATGCGCTGTCAAGGTTGGGGATGAGACAGATGCGATAGTGGCATTTAAGTGACTCTTTGATAGGCACATGAATGTGCAGGGAATGTAGGCACAGGTAAGCAAGAGATGGTCTTGGCATCATGTTTAACACAGACACTGTGGCCCAAAGGGTCTGTTCTTGTGCTGTACAGTTCAATAAGCATGCTTACAGCATGCAACAATCAGACTACAAGAACATAGATTTGTACTTTAACGATATTCAGTTTCAGCTTGATTAATAAAAGCTGGTTCTTCTCCGTGATCAATGGCAGTCGTTATTTAGACCAACGTCATTGAAAATCTCCCTGGAGATGAAACAGAAACATAGAAAGTAGGTGCAGGAGGTGGCCATTCGAGCCAGCACCGCCATTCATTGTGAGCATGGCTGATCGTCCCCTATCAATAACCCGTGCCTGCCTTCTCCACTAGCCCCTAGAGCTCTATCTAACTATCTCTTAAACCCATCCAGTGACCTGGCCTCCACTGCCCTCTGTGGCAGGGAATTCCATAAATTCACAACTCTCTGGGTGAAAAAGTTTTTTCTCACCTCAGTCTTAAATGACCTCCCCTTTCATCTAAGATTGTGGCCCCTGGTTCTGGACTCGCCCAACATTGGGAATATTTTTCCTGCATCTAACTTGACCAGTCCTTTTATAAGTTTATATGTTTCTATAAGATCCCCCCTTATCCTTCTAAACTCCAGTGAATACAAGCCTAGTCTTTTCAATCTTTCCTCATATGGCAGTCCCGCCATGCCAGGGATCAATCTCGTGAACCTACGGTGCACTGCCTCAATCACAAGGATGTCCTTCTTCAAATTAGGAGACCAAAACTGCACACAATACTCCAGATGTGGTCTCACCGGAGCCCTATACAACTGCAGAAGAACCTATTTACTCCTATACTGAAATCCTCTTGTTATGAAGGTCAACATTCCATTAGCTTTCTTCATTGCCTGCTGTACCTGCACGCCAAGTTTCAGTGACTGGTGTAGAAGGACACCCAGGTCTCGCTGTACCTCCCCCTTACCTAACCTAATCCCAGTGAGATAATAATCTGCCCCCTTGTTTTTGCCACCAAAGTGAATAACCTCACATTTATCTATATTATACTGCATCTGCCACGCATCTGCCGACTCACTCAATTTGTCCAGGTCACCATGCAACCTCCTAACATCCTCTTCACAGTTCACACTGCCACCCAGCTTTGTGTCATCCGCAAATTTGCTAGAGTTGCTCCTAATTCCCTCTTCCAAATCATTAATATATATGATAAACAGTTGCGGCCCCAACACTGAGCCTTGCGGCACTCCACTCGCCATTAGCTATCCTCCAATCCACAGGAACTGATCCTGAATCTATTGAACATTGGAAAATGATCACCAATGCTAGAGCCACCTCCCCGAGGACCCTGGGATGCAGACCATCAGGCCCAGGGGATTTATCATCCTTCAGTCCCATTAGCCTACCCAATACTATTTCTCGCCTAATGAAAATGTCTTTCAGTTCCTCTACCCCCTTCGATCCTCTGTCCTCCAGTACATATGGGAGATTGTTTGTGTCTTCCTTAGTGAAGACCGATCCGAAGCACCTGTTCAACTCTTCTGCCATTTCCTTGTTGCCCATAATAATTTCACCCGTGTCTGCCTTCAAGGGACCCACATTTGAATTTGCTACTCTTTTTCCCTTAACATATCTAAAGAAGCTTTTATTGTCCTTCTTTATATTCCTAGCCAGCTTCCCCTCGTACTTCATCTTTTCAGCCCGTATTGCCCGTTTTGTTTCCTTCTGTTGTCCTATGAAAGTTTCCCAATCCTCTGGCTTCCGGCTGCTCTTTGCTGTGTTATACATCTTTTCTTTTAGTTTTATTCTATCCCTAACTTCTCTTGTCAGCCACGGTTGCCTCCTACTCCCCTTAGAATCTTTCTTCCTTTTTGGAATGAAATTATCCTGCGTCTTCCAGATTATGCCCAGAAATTCCTGCCATTGCTGTTCCACCGTCATTCCTGCAAGGATCCCTTTCCAGTCTACTTTGGCCAGCTCCCCTCTCATGCCTTCATATTCCCCTTTCTTCAACTGCATCACTGCCACTTCCGATTTAACGTTCTCCTTCTCAAATTGCAGATTAAAACTAATCATATTATGATCACTACCTCCAAGCTGTTCCTTTACCTCGAGTTCTCTTATCATATCTGGTTCATTGGACAACACTAAATCCAGAATTGCCTTTTCTCTGGTCGGCTCCATTACCAGCTGCTCTAAGAATCCATCTCGGAGGCATTCTACAAACTACCTTTCTTGGGGTCCTGAACCGACCTGATTTTCCCAGTCTACCTGCATATTGAAATCCCCCATCACCTCGGTGGCATTATCTTTGTTACATGGCAGTTTTAACTCCGGCTGCAACTTACACCCTACATCCGGGCTACTATTTGGGGGTCTGTAAATAACACCAATTAGTGTCTTCTTGCCTTTACAATTCCTCAACTCAATCCACCGTGACTCAATCTCGTCAGTCCCTATGTCTTCCCTCACAAGGGACTGAATTCCCTCCCTCACCAGCAGAGCTACCACCACCCCCCCCCCCCTCCTCTGGCCACCTGCCTGTCATTTCTATAGCATGTATAACCCTAAATATTAAGTTCCCAGGTCCGATCCTCCTGCAGCCAGGTCTCAGTAATCCCCACAATGTCATATCTACCAACCTCTAACTGAGCCTCAAGCTCATCTACTTTACTTCTTATACTTCGCGCATTCATATACAATACTTTTAATTCCTTACGCATCTCACCTTTCACATCGATCCCTATTACACTTGGCCAGTCTCCAATCCCTTTATGAGCTTCCTTTCCCGTTAATTCTGGGGTCATTAACCAAGCTAAAGGGATCAGGGGTATGGAGAGAAAGCAGATACAGGATACTGAGTTGGATGATCAGCCATGATCATATTGAATGGTGGTGCAGGCTCGAAGAACCGAATGGCCTACTCCTGCACCTATTTTCTATATTTCTATCCCTTTACTCTCTTTCCCTTTAACTCCATCCTCGACTATCCCATTTGACACCCCACCCCCCTTATTCAGTTTAAAACCACCCGTGTAGCAGTGGCAAACCTGCCTGCCAGAATGTTGGTCCCCCCCACCTGTTAAGATGCAATCCGTCCCTTTTGTACAGTTCCAAAACAGATCCCATTTGGTATTTGCCATTATTTTGCTGAGCTGGATGTTAGGTTAACAAATCACTCACTAAAGTAATGCACCAAAGAATGTGTGCAAAATTACATGATGTCACATTAATACAATTTTCAACTTTACAACACTTGTTTTTCAGATGTGCCAAATTTCTAGGCTAGCTATCTAAGAATCTAATGGGTAAAAATGAATTTGGACTTACAAATATACGAAAAATCATGGTGGATTAAAAGATCCAAGCAAAAAACAAACCGAACATATATATAGAGGGAGAAAATCAACATTTCAAAAACGCAGTGTTGTGTTTAAAAAAAATATGCATAATAATAATAATAATACATTTTATTTATGGGCACCTATCAAAAGTCTCAAGGACACCTTACAAAAATTTACAGGTAGAGGAAAACATGTAAGGGGAATGAAATAAATAGTAGAGACATGACTAGTACACAAAGTAAAGACAGAATTCAATTCAAAACACAATATGAGGCAATTAATGCACAGATGAAAAGGGAGGGGGACGTGGGGCTAAGGATAGGCAGAGGTGAAGAGATGGGTCTTGAGGCGGGACTGGAAGATGGTGAGGGACACGGAATTGCGGATCAGTTGGGGGAGGGAGTTCCAGAGCCTGGGAGCTGCTCTGGAGAGGGCTCTGTCCCCAAAACTGCGGAGGTTGGACTTGTGGATGGAGAGGAGACCGGCTGATGTGGATCTGAGGGACCGTGAGGGTTGGTAGGGGGAGAGGAGGTCAGTGAGATATGGGGGGGGCCAGATGGTGGAGGGCTTTGTAGGTGAGGATCAGGATTTTGTAGGTGATCCGGTGGGAGATGGGAAGCCAGTGAAGTTGTTTGAGGACTGGAGTGGATGTGATGCCAGGATTTGGTGTGGGTTGTGAGTCGGGCGGCTGCGTTCTGGACCAGTTGGAGTCGGTTGATGTAGGTGGAGCTGACGTCAAGGAGAAGTGAGTTGCAATAGCCCAGTCGGGAGGAGATGAAGGCATGGATGAGTCTTTCAGCAGCGGGAGGTGTGACAGAGGGTCTGAGTTTGACAATGTTGCGGAGATGAAAGAAGGAGGTTTTAGTGACATGGCGGATGTGAGGCTCAAGGGAGAGGGTGGAATCAAAGATCACGCCAAGGTTGCGGGCCTGGGGAGATGGGGAGACAGTGGTGCCGTCGATGGTGAGAGTGGGGTTATTGATTTTGCTGAGTGTGGCTTTGGAGCCTATGAGGAGGAATTCTGTCTTATCGCTGTTGAATTTGAGGAAGTTATGTTGCATCCAGGTTTTTATAGCTGACAAACAGGAGTTGATATGGGAGAGGGGGGGGGGGGTTTGGTGCCGAGGTAGATCTGGGTGTCATCGGCGTAACAGTGGAAGTCCAGGTTGAAGTGGCGGAGTATCTGACCAAGGGGGAGGATGTAGATGATGGAGGAGGGGGCCGAGTACGGAGCCTTGGGGAACGCCTTGAGTGACTGTGGCTGTAGCAGAGGTGTGGTTGTGGAGAGAGATGGTGGGATATGTTGGAAAGGTAGGAACAGAGCCAGCTGAGCATACACTAGAAGAGTTGTAAAAATGATTACGTATTGGCAGAAAAATGTGAAATTTTACTTCAGGAAAAGACAAAAACATTGAGGGAAGGTTTTTGATCAACAGTATAGACATAATATACTTTTCCATTTAGTGAGAGTAAAACAACTTTTACAAAGCTATCAACGAGATAACAAGTAGGTAATTTAGAGGCAATTTCCTTACACTAGTGCTATGCAACCTTTATTATGGAGAGAACAAGATTCACAAATTATTGCTAAATTAATCCATTTGTCTCCAAATTCATGAATATTAAAAGCTGGTTGTTGAAAATTTCTGTTAAAAGTGATCAAGAAAATGACCAAAACAAGCAAAAACTTTCAGACAAAAAAAGTCTGTAATCTCCACTAAATGAGCAACATCCCTTCATTATCATTGACATTACACCATGTTGCCTAATCTCTCCTATTGTTTGGGGGAACGTCCACAATGTTTTTCTTTCATTTCAAAGATGGTGGGGAGGTTAAACGATGAGAGGCAAAGTGAATATGAAGTGATAGCTCCAGTGCAGTAACCAACACAACGGCACAGTAAATTGTACTCCTGTAATACATTGAAATAAAAGCTAATTCCAATAATAAGCCTTCCCCTATTTTACCTTGGACATCAGGGCACAAGTGTCGAATTTCCTACCAATGTTCTTTAAAGAGGCAATCTGTCCATCCTTGACTGTGGAGAGAAAAGAATTTCTGGTATCATTGACAATAGCATTATTATACTGCAACATTACTGGAGAAACTCAGCGGGTATTTCCAAGTACTGTGGAAACAAGGGAATAATCTATGCCTCTTGTCGAGACCCTGCACCAGGACTGAGAGTGTAAAGAGGAGATAACCAGAGAAGAGGGTGAAGATTTTACAAACAATGTGTGTCGAAGTAGAGCTGCAACAGGTGAATTTCATTCGAGGATCCTCTGGAATTAATCCAAAGCCAAGATATTTAGCGTCACTCAAAACTGCTGCCCAACTTAGTAGGCAGTGAAATTGAGAGTCTTGCTGTTGTTATAGAACTGTAATTATCACTAGGTGCTGCAGGAAGCATCAAGGCCAAGACTAAACAACTGAAATGCAGTACTTTGATTCGCTCGCTGCTGGTTAGGGGAGCGAGTAAAACAATTTAAGATGCTGAACGCGACAATTAGTTATTTATGAGTTTTTTTGCCAGTTCTATGGCATTCTTCGATATCCTTCGATTGGCAACTGGAATGGAGGGGCATGGATCACGTGCAGGCAGAGGAGATTAGTTTATCTTGGCATCATGCTCGGCACACATTGTTAGCCATGGGGCCATAATGTTCTTTGTTCTATTCCTTTCTTTTTTGGTCTCCAAATTTGAGGAAGGACATTATTTCCATAGAGGGAGTGCAGAGAAGGTTCACCAGACTGATTCCTGGGATGTCAGGACTGTCTTATGGAGAAAGACTGGATAGACTTGGTTTATACTCTCTAGAAGTTAGGAGATTGAGAGGGGATCTTATAGAAACTTACAAAATTCTTAAGGGGTTGGACAGGCTAGATGCAGGAAGATTGTTCCCGATGTTGGGGAAGTCCAGGACAAGGGGTCACAGCTTAAGGATAAGGGGGAAATCCTTTAAAACCGAGATGAGAAAAACTTTTTTCACACAGAGAGTGGTGAATCTCTGGAACTCTCTGCCACAGAGGGTAGTTGAGGCCAGTTCATTGGCTATGTTTAAGAGGGAGTTAGATGTGGCCCTTGTGGCTAAGGGGATCAGAGGGTATGGAGAGAAGGCAGCTACGGGATACTGAGTTGGATGATCAGCCATGATCATATTGAAGGGCCGAATGGCCTACTCCTGCACCTAATTTCTATGTTTCTTTTAGTCAGTCAACTTTAGCTTAACAACAGCAAATTTGAGGTTGATTTGGCAACATTCAAATCAGTAACGTGGGCAAAAGTGTGTAAAAGTGTGTTGACCATCTGATTCGCTTTCAAGGACAACTTGTGCAAATTAATTTTCAACCATGTATAACCAGATTTTTAATTATGTAATTTATATGGGATACATAATCACATGGATCCTCACTACCTACCTATGCAACATAACCGCAGCAGGGCTGCTGGTAAATCCTCCTCTTTGATCAGTAGTACAACCATTGGAGGGGCAGGAATCTGTAGCACAATTAGACGATTGATATTACTGTACAGACTGAAGGAGGATGAAAGAATCTGGAATGAGTACATACTTTAATTCAGCGATAGTGATTCAGCAGTGGAAGTCTCACCTCACTATTACCACGATCGTTTGTACACGGCAAAGAGATTGTGTAAACTTATCCTCCATGACTCGCGGAATTCAGCTCCTGACGACTTTGGGGTGTGGGAGTAATCCGGAGAACCCGGAGAAAACCCAGCGAGGCCACGGGGGGGGGGGGGAAGAAGGAAGGAGCCAAGGCCGTGTAGCCAGTACCTGTAGAGAGGATCGAACCCGCATCTGTGGCAGCCGCTGTCTGTCTGTCTGTCTGTCTGTCTGTCAGGCGGCAGCAACTCTCCCGCTGCGACACCTCCCCCTCCCTCCCCTCCCTCCCCCTCCCCCCACTCCCTCCCCTCCCCTCCCCCCCTCCTCCCCTCCCCCACCCCACCCCTCCCCCTCTCCCTCCCCCCTCTCCCCCACCCCTCCCCCTCCCCCCTCTCCCACCCCCACTCCCTCTCCCACCCCCTCCCCCTCTCCCTCTCCCAACCCCTCCCCCTCCCTCTCCCACCCCTCCCCCACCCCCTCCCTCTCCCCCACTCCCTCTCCCCTCCCCCTCTCCCCCACTTCCCTCTACCCCCAATCCCTCTCCCACCCCCTCCCCTCCCCCTCTCCCCTCTCCCCCACCCCTCCCCCTCCCCCCTCTCCCACCCCCACTGCCCTCTCCCACCCCCTCCCCCTCTCCCCCACTCCCTCTCCCCCAATCCTCTCCCACCCCCTCCCTCCCCTCCCTCCCCTCCCCCCTCCCCCCCACCCTCCCCCTCCCCCTCTCCCACCCCCCCTACCTCCTCGTCCCACCCCCTCCCCCTCTCCCTCTCCCAACCCCTCCCCCTCCCTCTCCCTCCCCTCTCTCCCCCCTCCCCCTCCACCCTCTCCCAACCCCTCCCCCTCCCTCTCCCTCCCCCTCCCCCCCCCCTCCCCCTCCCCCTCTCCCCAACCCCTCCCCCTCACCTCTCCCTCCCCCCACCCCCTCCCCCTCCCCCTCTCCCTCTCCCCCTCCCTCTCCCTCTCCCTCTCCTCTCCCTCTCCCTCCCCCTCCCCCTCCCCCTCTCCCACCTCTCGCTCTCCCTCTCCCTCTCCCTCTCCCTACCCCTCTCCCTACCTCTCTCCCTCACTCCCTCTCTCCCTCCCCCACCCCCTCCCCCTCCCCCTCTCCCAACCCCTCCCCCTCACTCTCCCTCTCCCTCCCCCTCTCCCTCTCCCCCTCCCCCTCCCTCCCCCTCTCCCCCTCCCCCTCCCTCCCCCTCCCCCTCCCCTCGCGCTAAACGCCCGTCTAGTTCTAGATTAAAACCTTTTTGAACTGGTCAAGCAACGTTTCACATAACACAGTCCAGGGAGGGAGTGCCCGGGGTGGGCGGGGCTACAGGGGAGGGAGGGAGCGCCCGCTTCGACACAGACAGACGGACGGAGAGGGACACAGACAGACAGACACAGACGGACGGGGACGTGGAGCAGAAACATAAACCCAAACCCGCTTCACCTCCATCTTCCCGCCCGCGCTCCGGCCTCGACCGTCGTCATGGCCGCATCGACAAGATGGCGGCGCGGCACGTCACGTGGTGACCGCATTAATGACGTCACGTGTCGCTCCGTCCGTTGATAGGGCCGGAAAGTCACGTGAAGTCCATTCAATGACGTGTTGGGGCGTCACGTGGTCCGCTCAGTGACGTCACCAAAGACTCTAGAGGAGCTCTACCTGCCTGTGTAATATATGCAAAAATGAATTAAGAAAGAGACGGATGGGGAGAGAGAGGGGATGGGGAGAGGGGGGATGGGGAGAGAGGGGGGGGAGAGGGGGGATGGGGAGAGCGGGGGATGGGAGAGGGGGGTGGAGGGGGGAGAGAGGGGGGTGGAGGGGGGAGAGAGGGGGATGGGGAGAGAGGGGGATGGGGAGAGAGGGGGGATGGGGAGAGGGGGGTGGAGGGGGATGGGGAGAGGGGGATGGGGAGAGACAGGGGATGGGGAGAGACAGGGGGTGGAGGGGGATGGGGAGAGGGGGATGGGGAGAGACAGGGGATGGGGAGAGACAGGGGGTGGGGGGGAGAGAGGGGGGTGGGGAGAGAGGGAGAGGGGGGGAGGGAGAGGGGGATGGGGAGAGAGGGGGTGGGGAGAGGGGATGGGGAGAGGGGGGAAGGGGAGAGAGGGGGGAGGGGGGGTGGAGGGGGGAGAGAGGGGATGGGGAGAGGGGATGGGAGAGAAGGGGTGGGAGGAGGGAGAGGGGGGGATGGAAAGAGGGGGGGTGGGGAGAGACGGGGGAGGGGAGAGAGGGGGGGTGGAGGGGGGGATGGGAGAGAGGGGGGGATGGGAGAGAAGGGGGATGGGGAGAGGGGGGATGGGGAGAGGGGGGGGGGCGGAGGGGGGAGGAGAGAGAGATGAGAGAGGGAGGAGAGACGGAGGGTGAGAGAGAGAGAGACGAGAAAGGGAGAGGAGAGCGAAACGAAGAGCGGGATAAGGAGAGGAGAGAGAGGAGGGGGAGAGAGATGAAAGAGAGAGAGAGCCTTTTTACTTCAACCCAAATCCCCCAAACAACCATTTGCAGGCAGTGCTTTTTTACTTCAAACTAACCATATTTTCATTTCAAACCACATTAAGGGTACTCACATTTGTGTAGACATTTGTTCAGTGTCATTAGAGCTCAGTGACCTCCATATTGCAGAGACTGATTGAGGCACACCACTTCCTGGATTTATAGTCCCTCCCCCTCCCTCCAGCAGGGGCAGCAGAGAGAATGGTGAATTTTTTCAAAACATTAATTTCACTCTGATTTTTAATCGATGGGAAAAATACTCTGGTCCAGGAAGGCAGACGTGGGCTCTGATCGAGGCGGCCAAATATGACGGCCGTAGGTGGCGGCGTTCTCTCGGAAATCGCAGCACAGTGGGCCAAAAGCGGTCAAGATCAGACTTTTAATAATATAGATAATTCTTCCCTCCTTGCTTCTCAAAAGAGAAGTTGTTAAAGAAAAAAAAACGAATTATTTAATGCGTCCCGTTAGACACACTCGCATTGACGGCAGCCAGGGAGATAATGGTGAGGCTCTATCAGGCGCTGGTAAAGCTGCATTTGGAATTTTGTGAGCAATTTTGGACACCATATCTGAGGAAGGATGTGCTGGCTCTGGAGAAGGGCATGAGGAGATTTACACGAATGATCCCAGGAATTAGTAGGTTAACCCATGATGAGCGTTTGCCGGCACTGCGCCTGAACTCACTGGAGTTTAGAAGGATAAGGGGTAATCTCATTGAAACATACAGAATAGTGAAAGGATTGGATAGTGTGGATGCAGAGAGGATGGTTCCACCAGTGCGAGAGTCTAGGACTAGAGGGCAAAGCCTCAGAATTAAAGGATGGTCTTTGAGGAAGGAGATGAGGAGAAATGTATTTAGTCAGAGGGTGGTGAATCTGTAGAATTCTTGCACAGAAATCTGTAGAGCACAATTTAGTGAATATTTTTAAGCAGCGATGGATAGATTCATGATTAGCAAAGGAGTCAAAGGTTATGGCGAGAAGGCAGGGACATTGGGTTAGGAGTGCGAGACAGATCAGCCATGATTAAGTAGACTTAATGGGCTGAATGGCCCAATTCTACTTCCATCAGTTATAACTTTATGATCTGATATGGATTGAAATCCGTTATCCATGAGCTGACCGGGATTGTTATCAACATTTATGGGCGATCTTCATGGAAGAAATCTGTCCTTTAACTCGGCCTGATCTGTCAGTGACTGATGTTTCTGGTAACTCAGTGTTGCCCCCTGTGGGAATCGAGAGGTTCACTGTTATTAACTCTCGATCATACTGAGGCATTGTTTGAATGAGATTGATTAGGGAAACTAGCATTGACCTCAGTTTGGGTATTTGTCTCGGTGGAAAACACCCAGTTACTTGTCCATGAGATCCTCTTGCACATATGTACCTGAAATTTGAGATTTTGAGCCCATTTTCTCCCTGTAACGAAAGTCCACCAACACAAGCAACATCCCAATGAATATCCTCAATTCCCTCTCCAGCACAAACACATCTTCCTTGAGTGTGTCAACCTACACACAATACAACAAGTGAGGCTGACCAGTGGCCACTCGCCCACCATGAGGGAACATGTCCAATGCCTCACGAAAGCCCATATATTGGTTTAGCCAGAGTTGAATGAATTTTTGGTTACAGGTCCAGGATCATTTCCACCAATGAATCTCCTGTCCTTCAGCGACCCTACAACTGCGAGCCTCCACACATTATGTGTTGCACAAAGGCCATTCAATCCCGACATTTTTAGTGGTGGAAGCCACCCCTCCTTCTGTCTCTCCCTCTGCTGCAGAGAAGATGAACAGAAGGATCACAACTGGCATTTGAAATTGTCTCTATTCAGTGTGATGATGATGACTCTGCCCCAGGTCTCAACTCTTGCTGTGTGCCAGTTCCACACTAGGCCCCAATTCTCCAATATTACAACCAACATCCTGCCTGCCTTTATAAATACTTCCTGTTACGATTTATCTCAATCCGCTACTTGATAATCTGATTCCCTCTCCACCACCTAACAGCGAGAGCTCCCAAAACCCTGGCCAACAGCTCCAAATGCCCACCTGCAATCTCTCTCTCTCTCTCTCTATTTCTCTTTATCTCTCTTTCTCTTTCTATTTACACACACAATTCCCACTCCGCCGCCCGACCCGCTCCTGCAATCCACGAGCCTCCCCTTTCCCTTGGAGTGAAACGCGGTGAAAGGGTTGTGTGGTCCATCTCACGTGATTGGGTGTCACCCTGGGCAATGTTTCAGGTGTCCGCCCGCCTGTGCCCGAGTCTCCCCCCCCCCCCCCCCCCCCCCCCGACCCCCGGGGACTCTCTGATTCTCTGCTTCTCCCCCCAGTCTCCGTCACCCTGGAACAGCGCATCCGCTGCTCGAGGTGTCTGAGGATCGGAAGACGGTGAGATGGACACAGACCCGGAGGAGTCTCCCTGACACCGGGAAGGGGTTTACACACTGGGCATGTGTGCTGGGATCAGAGGGAAAGGTGGCGGGGAGTGAGTGGTGGAGTCTGGGAGTCGCCGTAGAGTCTGGAGAGGAAGAGACGGGTCGACCTGACCCCAAAGAATGGAGTCTGGAGGATCAGGCGGATTGATGACATGTTTGAAGCAGTCACCTCCCCTCCATCCCCTCTTCCCGCCCGTCCCATTCCCCGGGAGGGTGGGAGTTTATCTCAGTTACGAGTCCGGGACAGTTTCATTTTACGACGCGGACACCAAGTCCCATCTCCACACCTTCACTGGGAATAAATTCACGGAGAAACTGTATCCTTTCTTCAGGACTTGGACTGTGGGGCAGAAACCCGGTGGACAACAGGGCGGCGCTGACCGGCTCCTATTTAAACCCCCAAATTCCGCTTCGTGAAACCCCAGTGAGCGCGGAAATAAATCCAGGGGGAATGTAAATGTGTGACGAGTGAAATAAACAGCAACTTACATCAGATCTGTCTGTCAATCCGTTCATTTTTATCAGTTAACCGCGTCCGGCAACAGAACAGAAATTACTTTTGTGAAAATATAAAGATTGAAACAATCTCCCTTCCCGCAGGTTCAGCAGCAGCCGCGGGCGGCGGGTCCTGAGCTCCGGGCTCCACCGGGTCCTAAAGTTCGTCGAGATAACGCGTTTACATTATGTCTGCAGCATTTGCACTTTCAACACCAGATACATTTACCTTGGAACGGATGTTTCCAAGAATAGGTGCGTAAGAAGTTTCAGTTTCCCGGTGAAAACCCGCAGAAATTCCAGGTTCGAGGAAAACCCGCAGCTCCGCCTTCCATGTGTCTATCTTCAGTCTGAAGCAGCATCTGCAGATCCATCCTGCACTTTGTGCCCAGTGTGTGTGGGGTGTGCAGTGTGGATGGAGGTCTCTGTGGTTTCCCTGTTTACACAGTCTGTGTTTGTCTCCCACAGACCCCGGTGCTGCCTCCCACCATCACCGATCAGGTGCGGCTCTGGGAACTCGAACATGACCGGCTACAGTTCAGGGGGGGAGAGGGAGGAGGGAGAGGGAACAGGGAGGGGGTGTCATGTTGAGGGATGGGGGGCGGAGAGAAGGGGACGGATGGAGAGAGGGAGTGGGGAGGAGATGGGGATGGGGAGAGAAGGGAGGGCAGAAAACATCCTCAAGATCTCACGGTCGAGTTTAGGGTGATCTCCCCCTTCTCATTGTACCTCTCCTTACTTCCCCGCATCCACTTCTCCCCCCCCCCCCCCCGCCCCCCCCTCTCCCCCCACTGGTGTACTGTACAACCAGTTCATAGAAACATAGAAAATAGGTGCAGGAGTAGGCCATTCGGCCCTTCAAGCCTGCACCACCATTCAATATGATCATGGCTGATCATCCAACTCAGTATCCTGTACCTGCCTTCTCTCCATACCCCCTGATCCCTTTAGCCACAAGTTCCACATCTAACTCCCTCTTAAATATAGCCAATGAAATGGCCTCAACTACCTTCTGTGGCAGGGAGTTCCAGAGATTCACCACTCTCTGTGTGGGAAAAAAAATCTCATCTCGGTCCTAAAGGATTTCCCTTCTATCCTTAAGCTGTGACCCCTTGTCCTGGACTTCCCCAACATCGGGAACAACCTTCCTGCATCTAGCCTGTCCAACCCCTTAAGAATGTTGTAAGTTTCTATAAGATACCCCCTCAATCTCTTAAATTCTAGCGAGTACAAGCCGAGTCTATCCAATCTTTCTTCATATGAAAGTCCTGACATCCCAGAAATCAGTCTGGTGAAACTTCTCTGCACTCCCTCTATGGCAACAACGTCCTTCCTCAGATTTGGAGACCAACACTGAAAGCAATACTCCAGGTGTGGTCTCAACTGCAGTAGAACCTCCCTGATCCTATACTCAAATCCTTTTGCTATGAACTGCTAATGTTCCTGTTGCAGGTGGATTTTGAGTTGCTGCATGACTATGCGCGGGACCTGGGGGTGCTGGTGTGGGAGAATCCCCCCCATGCGGCTGATGGTGGTTACCCCCACCGGCCACCCCGACGTCAAACGCTGCAGGAAACGGCAGAAATACAACTGACCACCCGGGGAATCTCCCCCCTTCCCGCCCACTTCACTCTCCCCCATTCCTGCCCTCCCACCCCCACCACCCCAAAACCCAGACTGGAGTAACCCTCCCAGCTTTGTCTCCCCCTCCCGCACATTCAGTCTGATGAAGGGTCTCGACCCAACCCGTCACCTGTTCCTTTCTCTTCAGAGATGCTCGCAAGTTATAGGAGTAGAATTAGGCCATTCGGCCCATCGAGTCCACGTCTTTGGAGTGTGGGAGGAAACAGATCTCGGAGAAAACCCACGCGGTCACGGGAAGATCGTGCAAACTCCGTACAGGCAGCGCCCGTAGTCGGGATCGAACCCGGGTCTCTGGCGCTGGATTCGCTGTAAGGCAGCAACTCTACCGCTGCTCCACCGGGACCGATTTGTGGAATTCTCTGCTTCAGATGGCAGTGGAGGCCGATTCACTGGATGCGTTCAACAGAGAGTTAGATAGAGCTCTTAGTGCTGGTGGAATCAAGGGATATGGGGAGAAGGCAGGAACGGGGAACTGATTGTGGATGATCAACCATGATCACATTGAATGGCGGTCCTGGCTCGAAGGGCCGAATGGCCTCCTCCTGCACCTATTGTCCATTTATCGATGTATCCCATCTTGTCCCCCTCCCCTAAACCTTTCCTCTTCCCCCTCCCCTCCTTTCCCACCTCTCTTCCCCCCACCCCTCCTCCCCTCTCCGCTTCCCCACCCTCCACCCTTCCCACCCCTCAGCCAACCCCCCTTCCCTTCACCATCCCCTCCGTCCCCTTTCCCTTCACCTCCCCCCTCACGGCGCTCCCATTGTCCTGCCCCCCCCCCCCCCCCGCACGTGACAAGGGCCCCGCCCCCAGCATCATCCCGGCTGCAAAGATTGGCAACTCTGTGAAGCTTTGGTCATGGGGATGACACAAGTTACAGAAGTGAAGATCCAGGAAGTTATCCACAGTGACATTCAACAAAACTGTTGTGTTTATTTATAAATCATTCTGTTCAGTCAAAAGGGACCGACAGACAGACAGCAGTGTTTAAACGTGTTCATTAATTTAAAAATCTCCTGGGAACCCATGACTTGGTCACCCAACCTAAGCTGGGACTGACAGTGGCAGCTTCACATGTTTCAATGTCCCATCTACAAATACTACAACACTCACTTTGTCCAACTCATTGGTGAGGCTGCACTCGAGAATATTATGTGTAAAAGGACACAAAGTGCTGGAGTAACTCAGTGGGTCATAAGTGATAGGAGCAGAATTAAGTCAGAGAGCCCATCGTCTACTCCGCCATTCAATCATGGCTGATCTATCTCACTCCTAACCCCATTCTCCTGCCTTCCCCCGATAACCTCTCATACCCGTACTAACCAATCTATCTATTTCTGCTTGAAAAATATCCACTGACTTGGCCTCCACAGCCTTCTGTGGCAAAGAAATCCATAGACTCACTACCCTCTGACTAAAGAAATTCCCCCTCATCTCCTTCTTAAAACAACGTTCTTTAATTCTGAGGCTATGACCTCTAGACCTAGACTCTCCCACTGCTGGAAACATCCTCTCCACTCTATTCAAGCCTTTCATTATCCAGTACATTTTGATGAGATCTCCCCGCATTCTTCTAAACTCCAGCGAGCTCAGGCCCAGTGCAGTCAAACGCTCATCATGCAGCATCTCCGGAGAACATGGAGAGGTGACGTTTTGGGTCGAGACTCTTCACTCAATCCGAAATGTCACCTATTGAGATTCTCCGGCGATGCTGCCTATTCAATTATTCAAATATTCCTTACACCAAGTCAAGCCTGATGCACCAATTAAGTCGTACAGTGTAGAAACAGGCCCTACAGCCCAACTTGCCCATCCCCACCAACATGCCCCGTCTACACTAGTCCCACCTGCCCCACATTTGGCCCATAACCCTCTAAACCTTTCCTGTCCATGAACCTGTCCAAGTCAGTCAGTCAGTCAATTTTATTTGTATAGCACATTTAAAAACAACTCACGTTGACCAAAGTGCTTTACATCAGTGCAGGTACTAACGTGCTACATACAATGGTACACAGATCGAACAATACATACATAAACTGTTTACAGCGCACCCTCAGAGGACCTCAAGAAACGCTAGGGATTAGAAATAGGTTTTGGGCCTCGACTTAAAGCAGTCGATGGAGGAGGCAGTTCTGATGAGGAAAGGGATGCTGTTCCACAGTCTAGGTGCTGCAACCGCAAACGCGCGGTAGCCCCTGAGCTTAAACCTGGACCGCGGGATAGTCAGTAGCCCCAAGTCGGCCGACCTGAGGGACCTGGAGGTAGAATGGTGGATTAGAAGATTTTTGATATGGGGTGGGGGGCGGGGAGGGACAAGCCCGTTAAGGGCTTTGTATACATATAGGAGGAGCTTGAAGTTGATTCTGTACCGTACTGGGAGCCAGTGGAGAGAGGACAGAATCGGGGTGATGTGGCCCCTATTACGGGCAACCGTCAAAAGTCTTGCTGCGGTGTTTTGGACCAATTGCAGGCGGGGCAGGGATGATTGGCTGATGCCAGTGTATAGGGAGTTGCAGTAATCAAGGCTGGAGGAGATGAATGCTTGGATGATTTTTTCAAGGTCGTTGAATTGGTGGAATTGTTTTATTTTAGCTAGTGTCCGAAGCTGGAAGAAGCTAGCTTTTACCACAGCATTGACTTGTTTGTCAAATTTCAACGCTGAGTCAAATATCACGCCAAGCCTTTTGACGTGCGGTTTGAGTAAGGAGGTTAGGCTTCCAAGGCTGCCTGTTATTGTTTTGATGGAGTCCGAGGGGCCGAGTTGGATGACCTCAGACTTGCTCTCCTTTAGTTGGAGGAAGTTCTGCGCCATCCAACACTTTATATCCTCGAGGCAGTTCATGAGGCTGACTAGATTTGATCGGTTGTTGGGTTTCAGGGGGAGATAGAGCTGTGTGTCGTCTGCATAGCAGTGGAAAGAAATGCCGCGCCTTTGAATGACTTGGCCAAGGGGGAGCATATACAGAGAGAAGAGAATGGGGCGTAGGATGGAGCCTTGTGGAACCCCGCAGAAAAGGCCAGCTGTGGAAGAGAAAGAGTTGCCTATGGTGGTAGAGAAACTCCTATCTTTGTGGTGGGAAACGAACCAGCTCAGGGCAGTGCCATCAACACCAACCCCGTACCGGAGACGGTCAATTAGGATGGTGTGGTCCACTGTATCAAACGCTGCGCTGAGGTCGAGAAGGATCAGGATTGCACAGTCGCCGGAGTCGATGGCAAGAAGCAGGTCGTTGTGTACCTTCAACAAGGCGGACTCTGCTGTGGTGGGCCCTGAACCCTGATTGGAAACTTTCCAGGATGGAATTTTGGTGTAGGTAAGGCATTAGTTGATTTAGAATTACCTTGTCAAGGTCTTTTGAAAGGAAAGGCAGTTTGGAAATAGGCCTGTGGTTGCTAGGCAGGGTGGGGTCTAGGTTAGGTTTTTTCAGGAGGGGCTGGACCACCGCATGATTGAAACAGGTTGGAACAGCGCCAGTGGCCAGAGAACTGTTGATGATAGAGAGGTTGCTGGGATCGGCTATTGCAATGACATCTTCAGAAGGGCAGAGGGGAAAACGTCGAGGGGGCAGGTTGCAGGTTTCATAGTGGAGACCAGCTTTACAAGGGAGTGTAGAGTAACGGGTTGGAAACAGTCTAATTTAGAAGAACAGACCAATGAGACAGCTAGGTCACGGATGGGAGGGAAAATATTCGTTCTAACTTTGCTGATGAAAAATGTAGTAAATTCTTCGCACTTAGCAGGGGACCCAGCTAAGCTGGTACTGGGGGCAGGACAAATGACAAATTGGCGTGGATCAGTCTGAGCCACAGCCCACTGTTCCAATGCACATTATAAGCTTAACTCGTCGAACTCCTTAAGAATTTTGGACGTTTCTATCAGATCCCCCCCCCCCCCCCCTCAATCTTCTACATTCTGTGAGACTATTCCCTGGATCCTTTCATTGACTCTCTCCCTATTTTGATCCACAGCCTCGGAAGACCATCCCAGCTGAGAAGGATGTGGTGAAGAGGCTTCTGCTGTTTCTGCTCTCCATTGTTGCTCTGCAGGTCTACCTCACGCCAGTGGCCCACCTGGATGAGCGATTGCCGGTCCCTGAGAGACAGGAGTTGGGACTGAAGTGCGAGAGCTTCCTCCACCCTTGGCCACTCTGGATGGATTATTCCACCACCAGCGCGTTGTGTAGCTCACCGCAACGAGTCCAGGTGAATATTACCTGCCCGACCATCCACCCTTCCCACAGGTGTACCTGAAGGCCCAGTCCTGCAAGTGATCAACAGCAGGAAGAGTTGACTGTCATCTTCAGAACCTACTGCCCTCCTCCCATCACAAAGCAATCTTCACAGAGGGAACGTCTCATGGAAGACGGAATGGCTTTTTGGTTTTGTTTAATTAATTATCACGTGTAACGAGGTGCCGAGAAAAACTATTATGTTGCGTGCTATCCAGTTGGCGGAAAGACAATACAAGATTACAATCGAGCCGTTTACAGATACATGATAAGGGAATCGTGTTTAGTGCAAAGTAAAGCCAGCAAACTCTGATCGAGGAGAGTCCAAGGGTCACCAATGAGGTAGACAATAGTTAAGGATGGCACCACATCCTGGTTGTGGTAGGATGATTCAGTTGCCGGATAACAGCTCTGGGAAGAAACTGTCCCTGAATCTGGAGGCGTGCGTTTTCACATGTATACTTTTGCGTGGTGGGATAGGGGAGAAGAGGGAGTGGCCAGGGTGCGACTCGTCCTTGATTATGCTGCTGGCCTTGCCGAGGCAGCGGGCGGCTTTTGATGATTAAAGGGCCAGTCCCACTTGGGCGTCATTTGCGCGTCATTTACGCAAAATCATTTATGCGTCACGAGGCACGACGTGCGCAAGGCGAATGGTGAGACGTGGTGGCGTAGGCAGTGACGTGTGGTAGCGCGGCGCACCAGGACTTTGGGATTCTCACAATCCTCGCACGGCATGTCTGAGACGCTACATCTTGAAGATATGAGACTCGTCTTAGCAGGAAAATCAGAGCAATTTTTAAAGACATGGTCTCCTTAAATTGATTCATTACAAGTATAGTATGGTGCAACACAACTCTGGAAATCAACCGATTCACGAACTGGGTGATGGGTGTGGTGAGATATAAAGCCGGTATATCCACACATAAGGGTCCCTTTTTTCTTCTTTTCTACTTTCTTTTTTTTCGCTTTTTAAAAATTATTTTATGGGTTTCCTTCTTTATTTTCCTATAGGCTATCACTTGCTCTCCCCTGGTCTGCACATCTGGCAGTCCAGATGTTTACACATCTGGAAAGCACTGCAGAGGGTGGTAAAAATTGCCCAACGCATCACCGGTTCCTCACTCCCCTCCATTGCGTCTGTCCAGAGCAAGCGATGTCTGCGAAGGGCGCTCAGCATCGTCAAGGACTGCTCTCACCCCAGCCACAGACTGTTTACCCTCCTCCCATCCGGGAGGCGCTACAGGTCTCTCCGTTGCCGGACCAGCAGGTCCAGGGACAGCTTCTTCCCTGCGGCTGTTACATTACTTAACACTGTACCTCGGTGATTGCCAGTTAAACTGGAGGTGGTGAAGGGTGGGATTAAGCCAGAAAGGGTTATTGGGAAGAAAGAGCTACTTTAAATGTAGTTGCATCTGGTTGGGTAACTATAGTTGCGTGGACATTATTCCATGCTTTAATTGTGCGTGGGAAGAACGAATTGCTGTACACATCTGTCTTTGTAGCTGGGATCGCAAATTGGATCGAATACCCTCGTCTGCTCCTAATTGGTTTGGGTTTGGTGTAGGTCTTGTAATCTATGCCGAGCTGACCATTTAACATTTTGTAAAAACAGGTCAAACGGTGAGCTTCACGTCTGTCTTGTAGAGGGTTCCACCCCAGAGAATTCAGAAGTTTGGTGACACTCGCTTCTCTCTCATAGGTGTTAGTAACAAATCGAGCTGCCTGTCTTTGGACACATTCGATGGAAGTACTGTTTTTATTTGTGTATGGGTCCCATTCTGCAACTGCGTAGTCCAAATGAGGTCTAACGAGAGTTAAGTATAGCTTCTCCTTGACAGAAGTTGAACAATGATGAAAGTTGTGCCTCCAGAAAGTTTAGGACACCTGTTGCTTTCACCTGCGTGACGCGCAAATGATGCCCATGTGGGACAGGCCGTTAAGGGATTGGATCGAGCTTCATATCCCAAATAACTGCCTGTTACTTTGGATTTATCACACTTGGATTTTCCTGAGGTTTGTGTCACATCATAGGGGGAGTGGGTTTGTTAAACCCAAGGGTCTCACTGGTATCCAAACGGCTTAAAAATAAAAACATTCAGATGGACTTAAGAACTATGTTCGATGTTATTAAAAAAAACTTCACACAATGAAGATATTTGAGAACATAAAGCTGGAGAAACTCCGCGGGCCAGACAGCATCTCTGGAGAAAAGGAATAGGTGACGTTTCGGGTCGAGGCCCTTCTTCACACTGAGATTCAGGGGAAAGGGAAACAAGAGATATAGATGGTGATAGAGGAAGATATAGAACAAATGAATGCAAGATATGCAAAAACATAACAATGATAAAGGGAACAGGCCTTGGTTAGAAAAAGGCTAGATGGTGGAAAAATGTTCTCGATGTTGGGGGAGTCCAGTGACAGGTGTCACAGTGTGAGACTAAGTGGTAATCCATTTAGAACTGAGATGAGGAAAAACTTTTTCACCCAGAGAGTTGTGAATCTGTGGAATTCTCTGCCACAGAAGGCAGTGGAGGCCAATTCACTGGATATATTCAAGAGGGAGTTAAATATAGCTCTTACGGCTAGGAAAGAACTGCAGATGCTGGTTTAAATTGAAGGGAGACACAACATGCTGGAGTAACTCAGTGGCACTGGCAGCATCTCTGGAGAGAAGGAATTCCTTCTCTCCAAAGGTGCTGCCTGTCCCGCTGAGTTACTCCAGCATGTTGTGTCTACTTAGCTCTTCGGGCTAATGGAATCAAGGGATATGGGAAGAAAGCAGGAACGGGTTACTGATTTTAGATGATTAGCCATGATCATATTGAATGGCGGTGCTGGCTCGAAAGGGCTGAATCGCCTACTCCTGCACCTATTTTCTATGTTCTTGGCTCTTGGTTTCTTGGTCCTCCAAAAAATTCCAAATGGAATTTAAACTGGAGGTGGTGAAGGGAGGGCTTAAGCCAGAAAGGGTTATTGGGAAGAAATGTCCATGTTAGCTGCGGGCTGGATGCGAATGAGTTACAGACAATGAGACTCAACAAGACGGCTTTGAAGCTGGTAGAAGTACTTGTGTGTGTGGGACTTCCGGTGGCGCTATGGAGTAGGAGGGACTCGCGCCAACTAGCTCCGTGAAAAATCCGAAAAAACGGGAGGAAAAGACAGATCCTACCTGCAGAAACTGGGACCGATTGTTTTGCACTAAGCCCGTGACGTCATCAGGCGCGCGACACCGGCAGTATGTCGACTCAACATACTCCCCCCCACAAGGCAAAAAATGGCAAGACTAAAGAGGTAGGCCCAACTGAAGCCTCGGCCTCAGGTTTAACAGCATCCCGAGAAGACATCTCAAAGAAGAAGAAAAAGACTGAGATGGAAGAATTAAAAACGTTCCTTAAGGAGGAACTTAAAAATCTTAGACAGAACTTTCAAGAGGTTAAAGAGGAGCTAGCATCTTTTAAAAAAGAAATGAAAGACCAAATTAAAGAAGATGTTACAGAGATTGTACACGAAGTCCTTGAAGACTGGAAATTAGAAATGGAAAGAAATATGACTCAAAATGTTGAAGAAGTAAATGAAAAACTGAATAAGATGGAATCCAGATTTGATTCTAAACTTGAACCTATTCTCCTGACATTAGACCAACACTACAAGATTGTAAAAGAACTTGAGGAACTTGCTGAGACAAGCACCGCAACTACAAAACAACTCATCACTGAGAACCAACGCCTATCAAAGTTATTGTATCAAATAACTGAAAAATGTACAGACTTGGAGGGACGACAGAGGCGTCAGAATTTAAGAATCGTGGGCATCCAGGAAGGCAGAGAGGGGACTCGTGACCCCCGTGATTTTGCTGCAGAAGTACTGAAAACAATTTTGAACCTGGATCAGGCGCCATTACTTGCCCGAGCGCACAGAGTGGGTCGCCCAAAGGTGGGCGACCGACCAAGAATAATGATAGTAAAGGTCCAATATGACCATGTATTGGATGACATGATGAGGAAAATTGGTAAAAGCAGAAATCTTGTATATGAAGGAGACAAGATTAGCGTATTCAGAGATTACCCCGTGGAAGTTGCTAAGAAAAGAGCGTTGTTCACAGAAACAAGAAGAATACTGAAGAACATAAAGAATCTGAGATATGGACTGTTATACCCCGCAACACTGAGAGTCAGTTACGAGAAGAAGGAATACTTCTTCATCAAGCACACGGAAGCATTTGAATTTGCCAAGAAAGTCGAAGACAAGATCAAAGATTGAAAAATATTCAACTCTTAACACCTACTCGGACACTGCTATCTCGCAGAGAAGATATGGAACTCTAAACTTTAAACTATTATATTTAAGAGTTGCCTAATATTCGCAATAAGAATTGGGTATATTTCCTACAACGGATATATATAAAACTAACATTCTAGTACTAACCTCTAACCTCTAACAACTATTTATAATCAAGAATATTAACTAACACTAACTAATGATAACAAGATTATTTAGATTATTTAAGAATTAATTAAAAGTATGAAATATAAGTAAAGTATGATTCAGGTATTTTATAATGAGAAATGTCTGATGGCCCTTGCCCTGATGTTTTCGTTTTTGATTATTCTTTGATAAATGTTTAGATTATACAAAACTAATATCTCAATTTGAGACTACTAATTATACCATTAATGGAATATAATCAATATTTCTTTCCCCCCCCACAAATTGTATGCATCGAATTGGAAACTTTCCTTTCAAGGAAAGCACGGAGCTAGTATTTTTATAAACCAAAAGCTACGGAAGTCCATAGATGCTTAGCCACATTAGGGTGGCTATCACTAACTGCACTAATTGTAGTTGTAGTTGCTTTTCTTTTTTACTTTCCACACTTTACTAACCCTATTAGCTATCACCTTTTTTTTATCTTATATCACATTATATTTTGTATTTGGAATGGAATTGCATATTTTATTTAAGGAGATACGTTCGGATGGAAAACAGACGTGACCTAAAATTCATCTACCTGAAGTTCAAGTATAAGGTAGGGTTGAGTGTGCTGAATCATCTGCTCTACCACTTAATCACAAGATGCAAGACATGAATATAAAAATTGGGGGTGAGGGAATTAAATTCTGTAGTTGGAATGTTAAGGGAATTAATGAACCTATCAAGAGAGGCAAAGTGTTAGCACATTTAAAATCATTGAAAACAGATATTATATTTCTCCAGGAGACACATCTTAAAAAGGAAGCACAACATAGACTGAAAGCAAAATGGATTGCTAAAGCGTACCATTCTTCATTCTCACATAAATCAAGAGGTGTTGCAATATTAATTCGTAAAGGTATACCCTTTAAACATATATCAACGATAGAAGACATTGAAGGCAGATATATTATAATAATAGGGGAGTTATACTTAAAAAAGGTGACTCTCCTCAATGTGTATGGACCAAATTTTGATAGCCCTCTGTTTTTTAAGAGAATTCTTAACAATATCCCGGAAGGTACACAACAAAACTTAATAATTGGTGGAGATTTAAATTGTACATTGGATGCTTATTTGGACAGATCATCAACTCAAAGAAAACTAAAATCTCGATTAAGTGAATTTTTAAATTCATACATTAATACCACTAATATTAAGGACGTTTGGAGAATTGAAAATCCATCGGGCCGAGAATATTCATTTTACTCACCAGTACATAAAACTTACTCAAGGATAGACTATTTTTTGGTAGATTCAAAACTTATCCCATTCACCTATAACTCACAATATCACAACATCATAATCTCAGACCATGCCCCATTAACATTTATGATCAAAGTAAACGGAATGGCAGAGACACAGTCACAATGGAGATTTAATCCCCAAATCTTAAAAGATAAGTCATGTAATGAATATCTAGTAAAACAGATTTAAATGTTTTTTGAGGCTAACGATAGCCCTGAAATCTCTGCCTCGCTTCTTTGGGAAACATTTAAAGCATTTGTACGAGGAGCATTAATTTCTTCCCAATCATTTTTTAATAAAGAGAATAGGGCCAAACAAAAGAAACTGGAAATGGAAATAAAGCAATTAGATACAGAAAATGCAGCAGCACCATCCACGATAAAACACAATAAAATTGCAGTATTGAAATATAAATTAAACAAGATTTATTCAGACCAAGTTATAAAACTTTATCAACATACAAAACAATTAAATTTTGAATTTGGTGACAAACCACAAAAACTATTAGCGCGTCAACTTCGCAAATTGGACGGGGAAAAAACAATATACAAAATTAGAACAGATAAGGGAGAAGCATTAACATTGCCTAAAGATATTAATGATAGATTTCTACAATACTATCAAAAATTGTATTCATCTAAAATAACAGAACAATCAACGGGAATGGAAACATTTTTACAGAATTGTAAGTTTGCGGGTCTAGATCAGAAAGAGAGAGAATTGCTAGGGGCTGAAATTACGATAAAAGACATTGAAGAATCAATAAAGTCCTTAAAAAACGGAAAGTCGGCAGGACCCGATGGTCTAAATTCGGAATTTTATAAAAAAATTTATGACTTGCTTTCCCCACGCCTACAGACAATGTACAAATATGCTTATACTCAACAGAAACTCCCAGAAACTCTAAATGAATCAACAATCAGACTTATACCAAAAACGGACAAGGATCTTGAAGACCCAGGTTCATACAGAGCTATAGCCCTCTTAAATACTGATCAGAAAATATTAACTAAGATTCTATCTAATAGATTGAGCTTAGTGATCAGTAAATTAATACATCCTGACCAAACAGGGTTTATCCCCAAACGGTATTCATTTTTTAATCTGAGAAGATTATTTAATATTATATACTCCAATAGAATCCCCAACGCAGAGCTAGCAATTATCTCGTTAGATGCTGAAAAAGCATTTGACCAGGTAGAATGGCCATATTTATTTTCGGTGATGGAAAAATTTCAACTAGGAGAGAAGTACTGTACATGGGTTAAATTGTTATATTCTAACCCAACAGCTAGAATATTAACAAACAAAATGTTATCAACTAAATTTAATCTCTCTAGAGGCTGTAGACAAGGATGCTCACTATCCCCACTATTATTTGCTCTTGCAATCGAACCCCTAGCAGAAATCGTTAGAAACCATCCAGGAATATTTGGATACAATACTAGAGACACAAGGAATAAAATCTCCTTATATGCAGATGATATACTAATATATATTACAAAATTAGAAACTAGTATTCCAAACCTATTAAATCTAATAACTCAATTTGGTCAGTTTTCGGGATATAGAATCAATTGGAATAAAAGCGAAATCATGCCAATAACAAAATTCAATTTACATACAATACAACAATCCCCTTTTAAAATAGTTAAAGATAAATTTAAATACTTAGGAATCTGGGTAACTAAGACATATACCTCTTTATTTAAACTAAATTTCCCACCCTTACTGAATAAACTACATAAGAATATTCAATACTGGAAAACACTCCCCATTTCAATGCTTGGGAGAATTAATGCTATAAAAATGATTTTTTTACCGCAACTACTGTACCTACTTCAATTAATTCCGATATATATCCCAAAAACTTTTTTCAAAAAAGTCGACTCCATTGTTACAAGTTTTGTCTGGGATTATAAGAATCATAGAATAAGTAAAAAACATTTATGTAAATCAAAGATAAATGGAGGTCTGGCTTTGCCAAATTTCTTATTTTATTTTTGGGCAGTCCATATTAAAAACATGAATTTTTGGCTGGAAGAAATGGACCAACAATCAGATTGGCTAATGATGGAAAAGGAAGACTGTCTACCTTTTGAAATTGGACCGATCATATTTGCCCCCACAAAACAGCACAAAAAAACCTATAAAGAAAACCCCATAATACATAGTGGAATACGAATTTGGAAACAAATAAAAAAAGATTTAAAATTGAATAATATACCACTCTGCCTTCCCATTGTAAATAATCCTTTGTTCAAAGCATCCTTTATGGACAAAGGTTTCACACAATGGAAAAATCATGGAATCAAAAATATAGGACATCTTTATGGGAAAGGTACTTTTCTTTCATTTCAAGAGTTACAACTGAATTATGGACTGCACTCAAATAATGTTTTCAGATATCTACAAATTAGAGATTATGTTAAATCTAATACACAAGTTTACAGGAATAGGGAATCAGAAATTCTTGATGAGTGTCTGAACAAGCATCCTAATACTGAAAAACTAATAGCTTATATTTATAACACCCTACTAAATAACGAGGTACCACCGACCGAACTACATAGATACAAATGGGAAATTGAAATAGGTCATCCTATCACGAAAGATATGTGGGACGAAAGTTTACAACAAATACATCAATGTTCATTAAATGCCAGACATATTTTAATACAATTCAAGGTCTTACATAGACTACACTTCTCTAAAATAAAACTAAATAGAATCTTCCCACAAATCTCTCCTATTTGTGATAAATGTCTACATTTAGAGGCTAATTTAACACATACTTTTGCAAACTGTATAAAACTTAAACATTTCTGGACAGATATTTTTGAAATAACTTCAAAAGTTATTAATACAAAACTGGACCCAGACACAAAATTAATAATACTTGGAATATCAGAACAAAGCTTAACACTCACAACAAACCAAAGAAACTTCCTCAATTACAGCATAATAACCGGAAAAAAATTAATATTAAAATTTTGGAAAGGCCCTACAACCCCCACAATCAAAATGTGGATTACGGAAATGTCGGAGACCCTATACTTAGAAAGAATTAGACTTGTCTTAATGGACAAACAAGATCTTTTCCATAAAATTTGGGCTCCATTCATTAACTATCTGAAGGGATAGACTGGCACAGCACGAGGACCCAGCTGAAACTTGAACTCAGGAACAGATGAAAAACTATACTCTATACTTTATAACCTACGAACCTATCTCCATTGATGTATCACAGGTAACCCATTCCACCTCCCTTGTTTTTCTGTTGTGTTTTTTTTTTTGCTTTCCTTTTTATTTGTAACTTTCTACCCTCTCTTTTTCTCGCTTTCTATAAAAAATAAAAATACTAGAAGCAGAAGTAATTGATAATGGAAAATTTTAATAATGTATGACTGATGTATATGAAAAGTTTTTTTTCTACTATAATATGTAACTACATTGTATAATATGTCTACTAATAAATAATTTTTTTAAAAAATAAATAAATAAAAAATTAAAATTAAAAAAAAGAAGTACTTGTGTGGGGAAGGGACAGAGAGAGAGAGGGGATGCAGAGGTTAGGGTGCTAGAGGAATCAATATTCATATCGCTGGGTTGTAAACTGGATTTTTTGACTGTAAATTAAAAACGAATGACATTTTACTGCCATCTAGTGTATTCATTTGCCATTGTAGTAAGGGATTGATAATGAAAATTCCTGGTACTATATTTGAAATCTCATAATTGTGTAAAAAATATGTAGCATATTTAATTAATTTTGATGTAATGCTTTTATTCACGTTTGTCGTGCCATGTCTAGCCCTGGTTTTGTAATTTGTTTAATTTGGTTTCGAGATACAGCGCTGAAACAGGCCATTCGGCCCACTGATCCCGTACCGACCAGCGTTCCCCGCACATCAACACTATCCTACACACACTGTGGACAATTTACATTTATACCAAGCCAATTAACCTACAGACCTGTACGTCTCTGGAGTGTTGGAGGAAACCGAAGATGTCGGAGAAAACCCATGTAGGAATGTACAAACCTCGCACAGACAAGCACCCGTAGTCAGGATTGAACCCGGGTCTCTGGCGCCGAAAGGCAGTAGATCTAACGGCAGTTTAGTTAGTTTAGTTTATTGTCACGTGTACCGAGGGACAGTGAACATCCTTTGTTGCTTGCTAACCAGTCAGCAGAAAGACAACACATGATTACAATTGATCCATTTACAGTGTACAGATACATGATAAGGGAATAACGTTTAGTGCAAGGTATAGCCAGCAAAGTTCGATCAAGGGTCATCAAAGAGGTAGATGGTAGTTCAGGACTGCTCTCTGGTTGTGGTAGGATGATTCAGTTGCCTGATAACAGCTGAGAAGAAACTGTCCCTGAATCTGGTGGTGTACGTGTTCACTCTTTTCGCACTATGCCACAAGCTAAATTATTATTATTATTTTTATTTTATTTTATTTTATTTTAATTTTATTTTAGAAGTAAAGTACATTACATTAATACAAGCCAAATATAACTTATTACATTTCTTGTACCACTTCATTTTTTAAGCTTTAAAAAGAGAAAAAAGTAAAGAAAGTGAGAAAGCCGTGATTGTGTGAAAAAGTGATCAAGAAAAAAGACCCATTATGCGAAGTTAGAGAAAAAAGTTAAGAAATAGGCCGTAGAAAAGACAAAAGAGAAAATGAAACAAAAGCTCTATTAAGAAGACAGAGCAGAAAGGAATATACCAACTTCGTATTTTTCATCCCCCCTTACCAGGTCCTGAACCCATTGCTTTTCAGAGTACTGTTGCACCTTATACTTGTAGTAAGTCGATAAATGCAGATCACGTCTTTTGGAAGTGGTCTGATTTGCCTGCAAGAAGGAGTCTCATATCTTCCAGGTGTAATGTTTCGAACATATTTGAAATCCACATATTTATTGTTGGTATTGGGGCGTTTTTCCATAATTTAAGTATAAGTTTTTTTCCCGTTATTAACCCGTCATTAAATAGATTCTTTTGAAACAGTTAGTTCAGGGCTGCCCTCCATTGTTCCAAAAATAATCAATTCTGCTTTTGGTATCAATTATATTTTAACTAATTTTGTTTCAAAAATTTCAGTCCAAACTTTTTGAATTTTTATACAAAAAACAAATGAGTGCGTACAGTTTTGGTCTCCTAATCTGAGGAAAGGCATTCTTGGCCTAGAGGGAGTACAGAGAAGGTTCACCAGACTGATTCCTGGGATGGCAGGACTTTCATATGAAGAAAGACTGGATAGACTCGTCTTGAACACGCTAGAATTCAGAAGATTGAGGGGGGATCTTATAGAAACTTACAAAATTCTTAAGGGGTTGGACAGGCTAGATGCAGGAAGATTATTCCCGATGTTGGGGAAGTCCAGAACTAGGGGTCACAGTTTAAGGATAAGAGGGAAGTCTTTTAGGACCGAGATGAGAAAATCATTTTTTACACAGAGAGTGGTGAATCTGTGGATTTCTCTGCCACAGAAGGTAGTTGAGGCCAGTTCATTGGTTATATTTAAGAGGGAATTAGATGTGGCCCTTGTGGCTAAAGGGATCCGGGGGTATGGAGAGAAGGCAGGTACAGGATACAGAGTTGGATGATCAGCCATGATCACATTGAATGGCGGTGCAGGCTTGAAGGGCCGAATGGCCTACTCCTGCACCTATTTTTCTATGTTTTCTATAGTAGCTCCAG
This sequence comes from Amblyraja radiata, assembly GCF_010909765.2. Classification (NCBI taxonomy): domain Eukaryota; kingdom Metazoa; phylum Chordata; class Chondrichthyes; order Rajiformes; family Rajidae; genus Amblyraja; species Amblyraja radiata. Next base: position 11,899,754 of record NC_045991.1, read on the forward strand.
CAAAATTATGGGGTGAAATTATTCTCGGAATAGTTTGCATGATCCGGTGTTGTGCAATGTGTTGGAGAATTAAGTAACGGACGAGGTGACGCCAGGTGGCAGCCTGTTTGAACTTCCTCATTCGGGATGAAGTGGATGTACTTGTGGATACAAAATGCTGGAGTATCTAAACGCTTTGGGTATCATTCTTGGGGGAAACCAGCTGAGTTACTCACTTTGCACTTTGCGAAATTGCTCGCAATTTGTTTAATTTGACGACACAGAGTGGAAACCAGCCCCTCGGTCCACCAATCTACGCCGACCAACAATCTCCGCACACTAACACCATCCTACACGCACTTCGCATAACTCAATTCAATCTCCCTCATATATACCAATTTCTAAAACACCTCTATCCATGTATCCGCTATAAATATTATGTCGGATCATATTTGTAAATACATTTTAGTTTAAATCTATATCAAAAGTAATATCTTGACCACTTCCGATGTTATTCCGCCCCTCTATCTCCACCTATCCCCAAACTCGCCTTTACGCCGCTGTTGATTTCCGCACCAACACCGCTTGTGTCGCGTTGTGACTGGGGGGTAGTTTAGGACCCGGGGGAGCCCGGAGCTCAGGACCCGCCGCCCGCGGCTGCTGCTGAACCCGCGGGAAGGGAGATTGTTTCAATCTTTATATTTTCACAAAAGTAATTTCTGTTCCGTTGCCGGACGCGGTTAACGCGTTAAAATGAACGGATCGACAGACAGACAGACAGCTCTGATTTCAGTTGCTGTTTATTTCACTCTTCCCACATTTACATTGTTTTACACACCCGGAGCGGAACCGGAGCAGATTCTCAGCCAGTCGTTTAGACCTTGAGGCCAGAAGAAAGGATAAAGTTTCTCCGTCAATTTATTCCCAGTGAAGGTGTGGAGATGGGACTTGGTGTCCGCGTCGTGAAATGAAACTGTCCCGGACTCGTAACTGAGATAAACTCCCACCCTCCCGGGGATGGGACGGGCGGGGAGAGGGGATGGAGGGGAGGTGAATGCAACAACCCCGCCATCCCACCACCGCCCGATGCTCCAGATTCCAGTCTCCGGGGTCAGTGGGACCGGTCTCTTCCTCTCCACAGACTCTGCGGCGACTCCCAGCCTCCACAACTGACTCCCCGCCACCTCCACCTCCCAGTAATGTCTCCCCGATGTGAATCCCTCCGATCCCAGCACACACTCCCAGTGTGTAAACCTCTTCCCGGTGTCAGGGAGACTCCTCACGGTCCGGGTCAGTATCACCCTCTTCCGATCCTCAGACACCTCGAGCTCCGGATGCGCTGTTTCCACATCCAGGGTGACGGAGACTGGGGGGAGAAGCAGAGAATCAGAGAGTCCCCGGGGGTCGGGGGGAGACTCGGGCAGCGCGGCCCCGGGACCGGGGGAGAAGCCGCTCGGCCTCAGGCACAGGCGGGCGGACAACTGGAACCTTGCTCGGGATTTCACCCCACAACCACATCGGGTGGACAACACACATCTTTCCCAGAGTTTTTATCCAGGGAAGGAGAGGGGTATATCGTGAGGTGGGGGAGGGTGGACGGGGAGGACGAGTGCGGAGAGTGAGGAGGATTGCGAGATTGCGGTGGGGATGGAGGAATGAAGCGGGCTATTCAGAAATGGAGGCAGATCGGATCAAGAGGATATTGAGGTGAGTGGTAGTTTGAGGTTGTTAAAGAGGAGGTAGAGGTGTGGGGTAGAGTCGCCATGACCATAGTGAATGGGAGGGGGAGACATGAGGGGCCAGAGGACCTGCCCCTGTTTCTTTGAGTGGAGGGTGAGAGAGAGGGAGGGGTGGCTTGGACCATGGGAGGAAGTAGAGGTTGAATGATCGGGTGTTGGACAGAATGTGTGGGGACTTGTGGTTGTAGGGTCGCTGAAAGAGAGGGGATTCACGGGTGGATTTGATGGGTGTGTACAACCAAGAACACACTGATCTCATTGTGAACCAATATATGAACTTCACTGAGGGACTTGACAATGTTCAACATGTAAGGCTGGTCCAGAAAGTGAAGGCAGGTGGGATCCAAGGCGAGCTGGTGAAATGGATCCACAATTGGCTTGGTGGTTGGAGGTAGAAGGTAGCGGTAGAAGGATGATTTTTCTGCTTGGAGGTCTGTGACTGGTGGAATACAGCAGAGATCGGTGCTGCAGCAGGGATATCAAATCAAGAGAGTACAAGTTTATCTTGAGAGCAAGGAATTTTAAAGTGGATCTGAGTAGGAAGTTTTCTTTACACTGTGAGTCGGTGATATCTGCAACATGCTACAGAGAAGGCGGTGGTGAGATCTAATCATTATATTTGAGGCACTTATCTAGGTGAGGTGCAGAAGAATACCAATGTAATCTGGGCAAATCGATTAGTAAAGATGGGAAATAGGTGGACATGGACATGATGGGCCAAACGGCCCGACGCTGTAATGTACAACCATGGCTCTCAGCTCCAAGAGCACTGAATGACTGAGTCTCCACAGCCACCTGTGCAGGGAATTCCAAAGGTTCCCCAGTCTCTGCGTGCAGTAATGTCTCCTTATCTCTGTCCTACATGTTGCAGCCCACATTCTGAGAGGGTGCCCGTTCTCCAGACCCCACAGACAGGGGAAACATCCTCCCTGCATCCAACCCACTGAGCCCTGTAAGAACTTTGTGTTTCACTGAGATCTCCTCCTATACACCCAAATTCTAGAGTGCACAGGCCTAGTCTACTCAATCTCACCCCGCACAGCAAACTCATTGTCCCAGAAACAAGTATTGTTAATCTTTGCTTCAATTCCTCTGTGTCAAGTCTGTCAATTTATCGGTACACAGGAGCATAGGAACACAAGAAAACAGGAGCAGGATTAGAATCCGCTCCTCAGGCTTGCCCCTCCATTCAATGTGGTCATGGCTGATCTAAGCTGGCACCAATTCCTCTTCTGTGCGAGTTCCCCATAATCTTAAATATTGGATCTATCAAATATTTATTTGTAGCCAAGTTGCACATATCCAATTACTCAGCTTTTCACCACCACCTTGGGCACAACATGCCAGATATTCACTGCCCTCTGAGAGATGCAACTTCTACACACCGCATGAGAGGCTGCTCTAGAAGGTTGGATCTCATGGAATCCGGGGTGAATTAGCCGATGGAATACAACATTTACCGGAAGGTCGCAGACAGAGGATGTTGGTAGAGGGTCGTGTTTCAGACTGGAGACAGAGTCCACTGTTGTTCCTTATTTATATACACGATTGGGTGTGTATGTAGGTTGCACGGTTAGTCAGTTTGCAGATGGAACTAAAATTGGTAACATTGTGGAGAGTGAAGAAGGTGATCTGAGAGTAAATGTGATCCCGGTGAACTGGGCCAATGGGCTCAGGAACGGCAGGTGGTATTTATCCATGTGAAGGTGAGGTGATGCACTTTGCTGAGACAAACCAGGGCAGGACATACACAGTAAACGGGGAACTTTATAGAACTGAGAGATCTCGGGCTGCAGGTACACAGTGCCATGGAAGATGAAACAGTGACAGGCAGTGTGGTGAAGATTGTGTTTGTCACTCATGCTTTCATAGGTCAGGATATTAAATTTGACACAATATGGTTGTTAGTAAATTAGAGAGGGTGCAAAAGTATTTACGATAATTTCATCAGGTCTGAAGGGCTGGGTTATAAGGAGACGTTGTACAGGCAGGAACATTTGTCTTTGGAGCCCGTCCGGGTGTTTTTATAGCTGTGTATAAGATCTATATAAGGTGCACAGATAGGGTGAATAGCCACAGTATTTCACCCAAAGCAGGAGAGTATGAACCTCTAACTCTGTGATGCTTCCCAGCTGATGGGTTTAGTGGTAGATCCAATTTCCCTTCAGTCCAAAAGACCATTAATGTTTGCATCTAGGTATTGCTTAAAGATATCAGAAACAAGAATAATGGAAAAGGTACAAGCTTTACCTCGTTTGAAGTCATCAGATGTTTCTTTGAATACCGTGTTGAACGAAACAGGGCAATGAAACTTTTCAATCGGCAAGGCTTCATCTACCACCGACAGTGGTTTGGCTTCATCACTACCCCTGCAAATAATGAACAGCTGTTTATAAACTGAGCATTAGAAATGTGTTAAGGTGTTCCACAAAACACTTACACTGTTTCCGTCAAGACAATGTCCTACCTTCGCTTGCGACCAGCTTCCTCCTGAAAGAAATAAAACACAAATCTCAATTGACTGAGATGGACCGTCCTCATCCCGACAGCGGGAATTTCACCAAATTTCTACAACCCTCTGATAATTCCCATTTCCCAACTCTTATCACCACTGACATGCAGAGAGAAAGCGGATATTGTCGCAGAGATGTAGAACGATGGGGGAAAGCACAAGGAATGTTCATGAGAATGACGCCATAACTGAGAGGATGGAACTTAATGAAAAGACTGGGCAGGTCATGGGATTTCATCTGTAGAAGTTTTCAGGAATGATGAGGGAATTTAATATTATCGGTGGATTTAAATGTGTGGGGATGAAATAATATCTCAAATTGAAGGGGAGACTAATAATCAAAGTTGAAATGTAACGCGGTCTTCAATAAATACCTAAAGGAATGCAGTCATGAGAATATGGACCTCACTTGCATTGGAGGGACTGATGCCAACAGCAGAGATAAATTTAAATTCAAGCGCTGATAATTGCTCGGTTCTAAGCTTCCCCCCAGTCTAGTTTCAGTAAAAGCACTGAATCAAGCACTTGAATCAATTAATTGTATTCTACCAAAAGCGAGTCACAGATCACACACTGTACCTATCCCACCGTGGGTTCGATCCCTGCATCTATCTGTTCAAGCCCTCTAGGCCTCGCACAGACAGAGGCACTCCAGAAGGGTACCTGGTCCTGAGCGCTCTTCCAGATGATCGGCCCTGAGCCTCGTGACCAGGGACTTTTATCTGTCCCACAAACTCGAGGGGCCGAACCACATGGGGGTTGTCTCTTAATCACCCAATTACACATATCGATTAACCCCATACATAACAGGCATTTCCCTAACCACGGGAGAGAGACATGTGGGTCACGCTAAGGAAGGGCAAGGGGCAGAGGCAGGAACGAGGGAGTACTCCAATGTCGGTACACCTTGCAAATAAGTACTCCTGTTTGAGTACGGATGGGGGTGACAGCCTACCCGGGGGTAGCGACAGCGGACGGGCCTCCAGCACAGAGACCGGCCCTGTTGCTCCGAAAGGTAGGGAAAAAAAGAAGAGGGCAATTGTAATTGGGGACTCTATTGTTAGGGGGTCGGATAGGCGTTTCTGTGGACGCAGTCGGGAGACCAGGATGGTGGTCTGCCTCCCTGGTGCCAAGGTCTCGGACGTGTCTCAACGCATCCAAGATATCCTGAAATCAGAGGGAGAGGAGCCTGAGGTCGTGGTACATATTGGTACAAATGACATAGGTAAAAAAAGTGAAGAGGTCCTGAAGGGAGGATTTAGGGAGTTGGGAGGAGAGTTAAGGAAAAGGACCAAAAAGGTAACAATCTCAGGATTACTGCCTGTACCACGCGACAGTGAGAGTAGGAATGGAGCGAGGTGGAGGATAAAAGCGTGGCTAAAAGACTGGTGCAGAGGGCAGGGATTCAAGTTTCTGGATCATTGGGACTTCTTTTGGGGAAGGTGGGACCTGTACAGAAAGGATGGGTTGCACTTGAACCCGAGGGGGACCAATATCCTGGCGGGGAAATTTGCAAAGGTCACTGGGGAGACTTTAAACTAGAATGGTCGGGGCGAAGGACTCAAATAGAGAAAGCTAGTAGACAGAATGGGAGGCAGGAAGCAGAAAAGGGAAGCACTCGGACACAAGAGGAGAAAGAAAAAAAAGGAAATAAACAGAGAAGAAGAGACGGGGGGTTTCTTAAATGTGCATATTTTAATGCTAGGAGCATTGTAAGAAAGGTGGATGAGCTTAGAGTATGGATAGACACCTGGAAGTATGATGTTGTGGCGATCAGTGAAACATGGTTGCAGGAGGGCTGTGATTGGAAACTAAATATTCCAGGATTTCATTGCTTCAGGTGTGATAGAATTGGAGGGGCAAGAGGTGGAGGTGTTGCATTGCTAGTCAGGGAAGATATTACAGCAGTGCTTTGGCAGGATAGAAACATAGAAACATAGAAATTAGGTGCAGGTAATATGTAAGGAGATAGCAGATATTAGTAGTAAGCACAAGGTAGATTGGAGGGCTCATCTAGGGAGGCTATTTGGGTGGAACTGAGAAGTGGGAAAGGTGTAGCAACACTTATAGGGATGTATTATAGACCGCCAAATGGGGAACGAGAATTGGAAGAGCAAATATGTAAGGAGATAGCAGATATTAGTAGTAAGCACAAGGTAGTGATTGTGGGAGATTTCAACTTTCCACACATAGACTGGGAAACACATTCTGTAAATGGGCTGGATGGTTTGGAGTTTGTAAAATGTGTGCAGGATAGTTTTTTGCAGCAATACATAGAGGTACCTACTAGAGGAGATGCAGTGCTGGACCTCCTGTTAGGAAATAAGACAGGACAGGTGGCGGAGGTATGCGTTGGGGAGCACTTCGGGTCCAGTGATCACAATACCGTTAGTTTCAATATAATTATGGAGAAGGTCAGAACTGGACCTAGGGTTGAGATTTTTGATTGGAGAAAGGCTAACTTTGATGAGATGCGAGATGTTTTTAAAAGGAGTGAACTGGGACATTTTGTTTTATGGGAAAGATGTAGAAGAGAAATGGAGGACATTTAAAGGGGAAATTTTAAGAGTACAGAATCTTTATGTTCCTGTTCGGTTGAAAGGAAACAGTAAAAATTGGAAAGAGCCCTGGTTTTCAAGGGAAATTGGACATCTTGTTCGGAAAAAGAGGGAGTTCTACAATAATTATAGGCAGCATGAAGTAAATGAGGTGCTTGTGGAGTATATGGAATGTAAAAAGAATCTTAAGAAAGAAATTAGAAAAGCTAAAAGAAGATATGAGGTTGCTTTGGCAAGTCAGGTGAAAGTAAATCCAAAGGGTTTCTACAGCTATATTAATAGCAAAAGGATAACGAGGGATAAAATTGGTCCATTGGAGAGACAGAGTGGGCAGCTATCTGCAGAGCCAAAAGAGATGGGGGAGATATTGAACAATTTCTTTTCCTCGGTATTCACCAAGGAGAAGGATATTGAATTATGTGAGGTAATGGAAACGAGTAGAGTAGCTATGGAAACTATGAGTTTCAAAGTAAAAGAAGTACTGACACTTTTGAAAAATATAAAAGTCAATAAGTCTCCAGGTCCTGACAGGATATTCCCTAGGACATTGAGGGAAGTTAGTGTAGAAATAGCCGGGGCTATGACAGAAATATTTCAAATGTCATTCGAAACGGGAATAGTCCCCGAGGATTGGCGTACTGCGCATGTTGTTCCATTGTTTAAAAAGGGTTCTAAGAGTAAACCTAGCAATTATAGACCTGTTAGTTTGACTTCAGTGGTGGGCAAATTAATGGAAAAGATACTTAGAGATAATATATATGAGCATCTGGATAAACAGGGTCTGATTAGGAACAGGCAACATGGATTTGTGCCTGGAAGGTCATGTTTGACTAATCTTCTTGAATTTTTTGAAGAGGTTACTAGGGAAATTGACGAGGGTAAAGCAGTGGATGTTGTCTATATGGACTTTTGTAAGGCCTTTGACAAGGTTCCTCATGGAAGGTTGGTTAAGAAGGTTAAACTGTTGGGTATAAATGCAGGAATAGCAAGATGGATTCAACAGTGGCTGAATGGGAGAAGCCAGAGGGTAATGGTGGATGGCTGTTTGTCGGGTTGGAGGCAGGTGACTAGTGGGGTGCCTCAGGTATCTGTGTTGGATCCTTTGGTGTTTGTCATGTACATCAATGATCTGGATGAAGGGATGGTAAATTGGATTAGTAAGTATGCAGATGATACCAAGATAGGGGGTGTTGTGGATAATGAAGAGGATTTCCAAAGTCTACAGAGTGATTTAGGCCATTTGGAAAAATGGGCTGAAAGATGGCAGATGGAGTTTAATGCTGATAAATGTGAGGTGTTACACCTTGGCAGGACAAATCAAAATAGGACGTACATGGTAAATGGTAGGGAATTGAAGAATACAGTTGAACAGAGGGATCTGGGAATAACCATGCATAGTTCCTTGAAGGTGGAATCTCATATAGATAGAGTGGTAAAGAAAGCTTTTGGTGTGCTAGACTTTATAAATCAGAGCATTGAGTATAGAAGCTGGGATGTAATGTTAAAATTGTACAAGTCATTGGTGAGACCAAATCTGGAGTATGGTGTACAATTTTGGTCGCCCAATTATAGGAAGGATGTCAACAAAATAGAGAGAGTACAGAGGAGATTTACTAGAATGTTGCCTGGGTTTCAACAACTAAGTTACAGAGAAAGGTTGAATGTTAGGTCTTTAATCTCTGGAGCGCAGAAGGTTAAGGGGGGACTTGATAGAGGACTTTAAAATGATGAGAGGGCTAGACAGAGTTGATGTGGACAAGCTTTTCCCTTTGAGAATAGGGAAGATTCAAACTAGAGGACATGACTTCAGAATTAAGGGACAGAAGTTTAGGGGTAACATGAGGGGGAACTTCTTTACTCAGAGAGTGGTAGCTGTGTGGAATGAGCTTCCAGTGGAAGTGGTGGCGGCAGGTTCGTTGATATCATTTAAAAATAAATTGGATAGGCATATGGATGAGAAGGCAATGGAGGGTTATGGTATGAGTGCAGGCAGGTGGGACTAAGGGAAAAATGTTGTTCGGCACGGACTTGTAGGGCCGAGATGGCCTGTTTCCGTGCTGTAATTGTTATATGTTATATGGTTAACCCAATGATACAACAATTCAATACATTGTATTCACAACCGACTTCAAGATGAAGTCAACTTGGAAACATTTACCCCGATGAACAGAACTCTCAGACAAGGCTCAACACCTCATCCAATCAACACTTAGCAGAGTCAGACTCTGCAACATTATTTACAAGCTATTTACAAGGTATATGTCTGGTTTGCAGCCATCCAATCCATTCTATGCATTTTGTACCAGATTGACAGGATTTGCAAGGCTTCCCATTCTTTGCTTGCAAATTGTATCTAAGTTCCAGACTTCCTGGCATCCTCTCGCAGCCAGTCCCAGAGAGCAATTCCAATTTGACCAAATTTCCCAGCAAACCCTGAAACTTAACCCCATTTTGAAGTCCTGGCTGGTCCATTTTAGCCAGGATTAACAGTGGGGTAAACACATTAGGGCTCATGGAATTTGGGATATAGTTACCGGGTGTGGAGAATAGATAGGAGGGATGATGAGTGGAGCAGAAATCTTGACTGGATAGGATGGGCCAAATGGCCTGTCTATGATGTTAAATGGGATGTCATTCTGGTGAAAAGAATGGTTGACAAAACCCCTTCTTCATTACAGTGCCTGGTATTGAAGTGATGTTATTGTGTCTGGTATTGAAGTGATGTTATCACCATTCTTCAGACTGGTATGGGGGTGGGGGAGGGGGGGGGGGGGGGAAGAAGAAAGGAAGAGGCGGAGACAGTGGGATGTGAGAGAGCTTGGAAGGGGAGAGGCCAGCAAGGACTACCTGAAATTGGAGAAGTCAATGTTCATACCGCTGGGGTGCAAACTACGCAAGTGAAATATGAGGTGCTGCTCGTCCAATTTGCGGTGGGACTCACTCTGGCCATGGAGGAGGCGAGGTCTGTATTTTACCGGATTGCATGCAAAGACAATAATCCCACAGTCACGAGGTACACGTGACAATAGAGTATAATTGAATCATTGAATTCAAGTTTACACATGAGATTATTAAATAAAATCGAGCGTATAAGAAGGAACTGCAGATAGACACAAAAAGCTGGAGTAACTCAGCGGGACAAGCATCATCTCTGGAGAGATGGAATGGGTGACGTTTCGGGACGAGGCCCCTTCTTCATTGCAGTGTCTGGTATTGAAGTGATGTTATTGTGCAGAGTCTGAGACCAAGCGTAGGCTTCCGATCGTTTCGCCGACCACCTCGGCTCGGTCCGCATTAACCAACCTGACCTCCCGGTGGCTCAGCACTTCAACTTCACCTCCTATTCCGTATCCAACCTCTCTGTCCTGTGTCTCCTCCATGGCCAGAGCGAGCACCAGCGGAAATTGGAGCAGTGCCTCATATTCCGCTTGGGCAGTCTGCATCCTGGGGGCATGAACATTGAATGCTCCCAATTCTGTTAGCCCTTGCTGTCTCCTCCCCTTCCCATTTCTCCCTCAGCCTTCAGGCTCCTCCTCCTCCCTTTTCCTTTCTTCTCCCCGCACCCCACCCACCATCAGAGTAAAGAAGGGTTTCGGCCCGAAACGTTGGCTATTTCCTTCGCTCATTAGAGATGCTGCTGCATCCGCTGAGTTTCTCCAGCTTTTTTGTGTACAGACAAATTACAACCTTTGCACGCGTTTTAACGTTTTCCCACGAGTACTCTCTGGAACGATAGGTGATGAATGTTCAGAAGTCGAAGTCACCGCATGAATAAATAACACTATTAAATGTACAGATACTGACCATGTGTGAATGAATAGCTTGCACGGTTGTTTGTTTTTTTGTCTGTCTCTGGGTCTATAACTCAGCGGAACAGGTCAGGCATGGAAATAGCCAATGGAGAGGTTGAGAAGGAGTTTCTTCCCAGAGGCCATTCGGACTGTAAACTCCTATCTTACCAGGGACTAACTTTACTGAACGTTTTTCCTTCCAATATTTAATATGTAAAATAATATGTGTGTGTTTATGATTGTGTTTATAGTTTGTTTGGTTGTTTGTCTTTTTGCACAAAGTCCGCGAGCATTTGCCACTTTTCATTTCACTGCACATCTCTGGGTCTGTGTATGTGACGAATAAACTTGACTTGACTTGAGATCCCTGGAGAGAAGGGATGGCGCGGGCCAATCACGCGGTCAGCGGGGGGGGGGGGGGGGGGGCTATCCTGGTCTGGGCCGACCAATCACGCGTCAGTGGGCGGGACATGGTGATCTGGACCGACCAATCACGCGACAGTGGGCGGGCCATCATGATCTCAGCCGGCCAATCACGCATCCGGGGGCGGATCATAGTGATCTGGACCGACCAATCACGCTTAAGGGGGCGGGCCATCCAGATCTGGGCCGACCAATCACGCGTCAGTGGGCGGGCCATCGTGATCACGGGCGGCCAATCACACGTTAGTGGGCGGGCCATCGTGATCACGGGCGGCCAATCACGCGTCAGTGGGCGGCCCGGTGACGTCAGAGAGAACAAATGATTTTGTGAATGGAGCTTTAACTGGAGCGCGCTCATGAGTGACGGCAGGTTAACGAGGCAGTGTTTACGAGGCCTGTCCCACCTGTATGCGACTGACTCCATGCGGCAGCAAAGATCCCATCTCGGAGCTATAGGATCTTTGGTGAATGTTATTTGTTTAAGAAGGAACTGCAGATGCTGGAAAATCGAAGGTAGACAAAAATGCTGGAGAAACGCAGCGGGTGCAGCAGCATCTAGGCAGCGAAGGAAATGGGCAAGGTTTCAGGCCGAAACACTTCTTCAGACTGGTGGGGGGCGGGGAGAATAGCGGATAAAGGAGGAGGAGACAGTCAGAGGGCTGAAGGAGAGGTAGGAAGGGGAGGAGACAGCAAGGGCTAACAAAATTGGGAGAATTCAATGTGCGTGCCCCCATCAAGCAATGTTACAAATTTTTGAGATTTTTAAAATCAAGTCTGCAATTTATCCCAACAGATAAAGCAAAAAAAGAAGTTTAATTTGTCACCTAATTCACTTTCATATCTTCAGTATTAAAAAAAGTCATAGAAACATAGACATAGAAAATAGGTGCAGGAGTAGGCCATTCAGCCCTTCGAGCCTGCACCGCCAGTCGATATGATCATGGCTGATCATCCAACTCAGTATCCCATCCCTGCCTTCTCTCCATACCCCCCTGATCCCTTTAGCCACAAGGGCCATATCTTAAATATAGCCAATGAACTGGCCTCAACTACCTTCTGTGGCAGAGAATTCTACAGATTCACCAGTCTCTGCGTAAAAAATGATTTTCTCATCTCGGTCCTAAAAGACTTCCCTCTTATCCTTAAACTGTGACCACTATTTCTGGACTTCCCCAACATCGGGAATAATCTTCCTGCATCTAGCCTGTCCAACCCCTTAAGAATTTTGTAAGTTTCTATAAGAATATGTGGCCATTTTCATACTCGGAAATTAGCATCTTGTTCCCTATTGCTTTTCCATTGACTTAACACAAAAGCTGTGATCGAGGACAGTCAAATGGCCATAACTTTCTTAAAAATTAAGAGAACTAAAATAAATGTTCAGTTATTATAGATTGAAGCATTCTGAAACAAATATGAAACAATCTTACTTAGATGACTTGAAATTAAAGCATATAATTAGTTAGTTACCTAATTCTAGCTAATTACAAAATTCAATTACCAGATCTAAACATCTATCAATTTCTTACGAATAGATTAACATATTTAGTTACGGAGGGTGCGGTCTTTGCGGAAGGCAGACATGTGGGGAGATGGGAAGATGGGGCCAGTGGTGAGGTCACGTTGGAGGTGGTGAAACTGACAGAGTTGTAGACTGTCACGCTGGTGAGTTCCCTGCCAGCCCTCTGCTGTTTTTCAGTCCTCCGAGCGCTGCGGTCCTCGCTCTGGTCCACGACGCCGGCAGCCTAGCTTGGGCCCGGTGCCCGATGGGGAGGCTTGTGCTCCATGACCGGTAGCTGCTGCCTCTACCCCCTCCCCCTCCCTCTCTACCCCCTCCATGTGGCAGAGAAAGCCAGTGAGGTGGGGGGAAGAGGGGGGGGGGGGTGGTGGAGGAACTGGGGAGAGAGGGGGTGGAGAGGGGGTGTGGGGTGTGGATGCCTTGTGCCTATCAAACCCTCAACTCCCCCCAGTTAGGCAATTCAGGGACTATTTGGTGAATCTGGTAGGACCAAGGCAATGGGTGATTTTGTATTTCCAAGGCTGTAATTGACCATCTAAACCTGGTTTTAACTGGTATCTTTAATATCTAGGCTAGCCTAGATGGGTCCAAGGGTCCATTTAGGGTGTCTGGTAGACCCAAGGCAGCAGATAATTGTTCATTTATAGGTCATAGGTCAGCAGATAGGGTCATTTTATACCCCTCCCCCTTGGTGTGATAGATCATTTAAACTTGGTTTTAGCCTCAGGGTTTCGGCCCGAAACGTTGCCTATTTCCTTCCCTCCATAGATGCTGCTGCACCCGCTGCGTTTCTCCAGCATTTTTGTGTCCCTTCGATTTTCCAGCATCTGCAGTTCCATCTTAAACACTTCTTAACCACTTACAATATTGTAGGTTTGTAGATTAATACAAGATACACTTAATACCCTGATGTTGAATTTGGATAATTCGCATCACCAGTAACATTCACAAGAACTGAATAGAAAGATTTATATGAATTCTGTGCTTGGTGCTTCTAATACTACAATTGAAATAAACCCAAATCATTTCGCACTGTATAGCATCTTTTTAAACTCCTTTTGTGTGTTCCTGTCTACAAATTGACTCCTGCATTTCAGTTGCCATTCGTGGCTGCTCTTCAAAGAGACTTATGCCCCTGTCCCACTTAGGAAACCTGAACGGAAACCTCTGGAGACTTTGCCCAAGGTTTCCGTGCGGTTCCCGGAGGTTTTTGTCAGTCTCCCTACCTGCAACCTCCGGCAACCACCTGCAACCTCCGGTATTGATATCCCTACATGACAATAAGGTTTCGATGATCGAGCCTATATCCTTCTGCAGACTTTGACAGACTACCTTGCTATCCCCAACATTACCCATTCTCCACAAACTTAGTAGTCACACCTCCTACATTCACATCAAAGCCATGAAAACATAAAATGAACAGCAATGGTTGTTAATACCTGGAATATTTTGCCATAGGAGGTGGTGAAATCAGATGTAACCACTATATTTAAGAGGCATTGCGATTTGGCAAACGAAGTGTAGAATAAGGTACACAAAAATGTTGGAGAAACTCAGCGGGTGCAGCAGTATCTATGGAGCGAAGGAAATAGGCAACGTTTCGGGCCGAAAACCCTTCTTCAGACTAATATGGTTCTAATGTGGGCAAATGGGATTTGTGTGGCTGGGGAAAAGGGTGGACATGGAGGTGATGGGCCCAATGGCCTGATTCTGTAATGTACAACCATAGCTCTCTGGCTCCAAGAGCACTGAATGACTGATTATGCACAGCCACCGGGTGTGCAGTGAATTCTAAAGGTTGCCTAGTCTCAGCATGCAATAATGTCTTCTTGTCTCTGTCCTAAATGGTGCAGCTCACATTCAGAGGGTTTCCGCTGGCTCCAGACCCCCTCAGACAGGAGAAACATCCTCCCTGCATCCAGCCCACTGAGCCGTGTAAGGACTTTGTGTTTCACTGAATTCTCCTCTAATACACCTGAACCCTCGAGTACACAGGCCTAGTCTACGCAATTTCACCCAGCACAGCAAACCCATTCTCCCAGGAACAAGGATCTGTTCAAATGCAAACAATCTTTGCTTTGTCTTTGTGATACTTACCCCCAGAGTCCATTAATACCATTAATCTTCACATATAAGTATTGCATAAAGATGTCTTAAAAAAGATCAATGGAAAAGGTATCAGTTTTACCTCGTTTGATGATATCAGATGTTTCGCTCAATGCTATGTTGTAGAAAAGGGTGCGATCATACTTTTCAATGGGCAACACGCTATCTACCACCAACATTGGTTTGGTTTCATCAATAACCCTGCAAATATTTAACAGCTGGTTAGAAACTGAGCATTAGCTGTTTTTTTTGAGCGGTACTGTAAAAACAAACATTGTTTCAGTCAAACGCATGTCCTACCTGCTCTTGCGACCAGCTTCCTCCTGAAATAAATAAAAACACAAATCTCAATAGACTGAGATGGATCGTCATGATTGCTACAAAATACCCTCTGAGAATTCCCAACGCTTTGTCGCTGTCACACAGACAGTAAGTGGATATTGTCGTAGAGACATCGAACACGGGGGAGAGAGTATTAGGAATGTCGATGAAAATAACTGCGAGTATGCAACTTACGAGTAAGACCGGGCAGGCCGTGGGATTTTATCTGGAGAAGGGAGGACAAAATGGAGATACAAGGGAAAGAGAGTAAAAGAAAAGAGAAGACACCAGAATTAACGGGGCAGAACGCCCAGGAAGGGATAGGGGAGTAAAGCCAAGTGAAATGGGCATCAATGTGAATGGTGCGGGGAGTAATGGATTAAAAGTTTTATCTATGACAAGGACGCTGCTGACAACCTTCTACCGCTGCACCACAGAGCATATTAACGTATGGCATCTCTGTGTGGTATCTCAGCTGCACGGAGGTGGAGAGGAGCGTCTTCCACAGAGTGCAGATGATTATTGGGACACTGCTACCAGCCTTGGAGGGCATCTACCACACACGGTGCCTCAGGAAGGCCGTCAGCATCCATAAAGACTCCTCACACCGCTGTAACGGACTGTTCGAACTACTTCTCTCCGGCAAACGTTACAAGGCCTTCTACGCCCGAACCTCCAGACTCAGGAACAGCTTCATTCCCAGAGCTATAGCGACTCTGAACCAGCCCTGCTGAGTGCCCCCCATCCCCCCTGGACTGTCTCCCTCGGATGGTCACGTCGCACAGACACATCTGCACTTTAGTCTGTTTGAACTGTTTTGACTATTTTCTATTCTTTTACAAACCATGTTCTCGGGATATCTAAATTGTATTAGTTATTCAAGTTATGACATCGGATGGAAGCTGCATACCAAATCTAGTTGTGCTTATGTGCAATGACAATAAAATATATTATTATTATTATTATTATTATGAATGCACGAAGTATAAGAAATAAAGTGGATGAGCTTGAGGCTCAGTTAGAAATTTGTTGTGGGAATTACAGAGACATGGCTGCAAGAGGACCAGGGCTGGGAATTGAATATTCAAGGGTACACGTCCTTTCGAAAAGACAGACAGGTGGGCAGAGGGGGTGGGGTAGCTCTGTTGGCGAGGAATGAAATTCAGTCCCCAGCACGGAGTGATATAGAATCAGGAGATGTATAGTCAGTATGGATAGAACTAAAGAATTGTAAAGGTAAAAATACCCTAATGGGACTTATCTACAGTCACCCAAATAGTAGCCTGGATATAGGGTGCAAGATGAATCAAGAGTTAAAATTGGTCGCAAAATGTCCCAAAGCTAATGCTACGGTTGTTATGGGAGATTTCAACATAGAAACATAGAAAATAGGTGCAGGAGTAGGCCATTCGGCCCTTCGAGCCTGCACCATTTGATATGATCATGGCTGATCATCCAACTCAGTATCCCATCCCTGCCTTCTCTCAATACCCCCTGATCCCTTTAACCACAAGGGCCACATCTAACTCCCTCTTAAATATAGCCAATGAACTGGCCTCAACTCCCTTCTGTGGCAGAGAATTCCACAGATTCACCACTCTCTGTGTAAAAAATGATTTCCTCATCTCGGTCCTAAAAGTCTTCCTTCTTATCCTTAATCTGTGACCCCTAGTTCTGGACTTCACCAACATCGGGAATAATCTTCCTGCATCTAGCCTGTCCAACCCCTTAAGAATTTTGTACGTTTCTATAAGATCCCCCCTCAGTCTTCTGAATTCCAACGTGTACAAGCCGAGTCTATCCAGTCTTTCCTCATATGAAAGTCCTGTCATCCCAGGAATCAGTCTGGTGAACCTTCTCTGTACTCCCTCTATGGCAAGAATATTAATAATAATAATAATAATACATTTTATTTGTATAGCGCTTTTCAAGGACTCAAAGTCGCTTTACATGGTGAGTCAAGAACAAAACAAAATAGAGCAGTAAGACAGAGATGCAAAGGGGAGGAGGACGTGGGACTAAGGGTATGCAGAGGTGAAGAGATGGGTCTTGAGGTGGGACTGGAAGAGGGTGAGGGACTCAGAAGTTCGGATCAATTGTGGGAGGGAGTTCCAGAGCCTGGGAGCTGCCCTGGAGAAGGCTCTGTCTCCAAAAGTGCAGAGGTTGGATTTCAGAATGGAGAGGAGACCGGCTGAAATGGATCTGGGACCGTGAGGGTTGGTAGGGGGAGAGGAGGTCAGTGAGATAAGGGGGGGCCAAGTGGTTGAGGGCTTTGTAGGTGAGGACCAGGATTTTGTAGATGATCTGGTGGGAAATGGGAAGCCAGTGAAGTTCTTTGAGGACTGGGGTGATGTGGTGCCAGGATTTGGTGTGGGTAATGAGTCGGACGGCTGCATTCTGGACCAGTTGGAGTCGGTTGATGTTGCTGGAATTAATGCCAAAGAGAAGAGAGTTACAGTAGTCCAGTCGGGAGGAGATGAAGGCATGGATGAGTCTTTCAGCAGCGGGGGGTGTGAGAGAGGGTCTGATTTTGGCGATGTTGAGGAGGTGAAAGAAGGAGGTTTTGACAACATGGCGGATGTGAGGCTCAAGGGAGAGGGTTGAGTCAAAGATCACACCAAGGTTGCGGGCCTGAGGAGATGGGGAGACAGTGGTGCCGTCGAAAGTGAGAATGGGTTTGTTGTTAATTTTGGTAAGTGTTGATTTGGAGCCAATGGGGAGAAATTCTGTTTTGTTACTGTTTAATTTAAGGAATGTCTTTCCTCAGATTTGGAGACCAAAACTGTACGCAATACTCCAGGTGTGGTCTCACCAAGACCCTGTACAACTGCAGTAGAACCCTGCTCTGATACTCAAATCCTTTTGCTATGAATGCTAACATACCATTTGCTTTCTTCACTGCCTGCTGCACCTGCATTCCTACTTTCAATGACTGGTGTACCATGACACCCAAGGCTCGTTGCATCTCCCCTTTTCCTAATCGGCCACCATTCAGTCTACTTTCCTGTTTTTGCCACCAAAGTGGATAACCTCACATTTATCCACATTATACTGCATCTGCCATGCCTTTGCCCACTCACCCAACCTATCCAAGTCACCTTGCAGCCTCCTAGCATCCTCCTCACAGCTAACACTGCCCCCCAGCTTCGTGTCATCCGCAAACTTGGAGATGTTGCATTCAATTCCCTCATCCAGATCATTAATATATATTGTAAATAGCTGGGGTCCCTGCACTGAGCCTTGCGGTACACCACTAGTCACTGCCTGCCATTCTGAAAAGGACCCGTTTACTCCTACTCTTTGCTTCCTGTCTGCCAGCCAGTTTTCTATCCACATCAATACTGAACCCCCAATACCATGTGCTTTAAGTTTGTATACTAATCTCTTATGTGGGACCTTGTCGAAAGCCTTCTGAAAGTCCAGATATAACACATCCATTGGTTCTCCCTTATCCACTCCACTAGTTACATCCTCGAAAAATTCTATAAGATTCGTCAGACATGATTTACCTTTCATAAATCCATGCTGACTTTGTCCAATGAACTCACCACTTTCCAAATGTGCTGCTATCCCATCTTTAATAACTGACTCCAGAATTTTCCCCACCACCGACGTTAGACTAACTGGTCTGTAATTCCACGTTTTCTCTCTCCCTCCCTTTTTAAAAAGTGGGGTTACAGTAGCTACCCTCCAATCCTCAGGAACTACTCCAGAATCTAAAGAGTTTTGAAAAATTATCACTAATGCATCCACTATTTCTGCGGCTACTTCCTTAAGTACTCTGGGATGCAACTTATCCGGCCCTGGGGATTTATCGGCCTTTAATCCATTCAATTTACCTAACACCACTTCCCGGCTAACCTGGATTTCACTCAGTTCCTCCATCTCATTTAACCCCCGGTCCCTTGCTATTTCCGGCAGATTATTTATGTCTTCCTTAGTGAAGACAGAACCAAAGTAATTATTCAATTAGTCTGCCATGTCCTTGTTCCCCATGATCAATTCGCCTGTTTCTGACTGCAAGGGACCTACATTTGTTTTAACTAATCTTTTCCTCTTGACATATCTATAAAAACTTTTGCAGTCAGTTTTTAAGTTCCCTGCCAGTTTTCTTTCATAATCTATTTTCCCTTTCCTAATTTGTCTTTTGTCCTCCTCTGCTGGACTCTGAATTTCTTCCGGTCCTCTGGTAGGCTGCTTGTTCTGTCTAATTTGTAGGCTTCCTCTTTTGTTTTGATACTATCCCTGTTTCCCTTGTCATCCACAGATGCACTACCTTCCCGGATTTATTATTTTGCCAAAATGGGATGAACACTTGTTGTAGTTCATCCATGCAGTTTTTAAATGCCTTCCATTGCATATCCACCGTCAACCCTTTAAGAATCATTGGCCAGTCTATCTTGGCCAATTCACGTCTCATACCCTCAAAGTCACCTTTCTTTAAGTTCAGGACCCTTGTTTCTGAATTAACAATGTCACTCTCCATCCTAATGAAGAACTCAACCATATTATGATCACTCTTGCCCAACATGCAGGTAGATTGGGAAAATCAGGTTGGTGCTGGACCCCAAGAAAGGGAGTTTGTGGAGTACCTCCGTCATGGATTCCTAAAGCATCTTGTACTGGAGCCTGCTAGGGAGAAGGCAATTCTGGATTTAGTATTGTGTAATGAACTGGATTTGATAAGGGAACTCGAGGTAAAGGAGTCATTAGGAGATAATGACCATAATATGATAAGTTTTAATCTACAATTTGAGAATGAGAAGGGAATATCGGAAGTGTCAGTATTACAGTTGAACAAAGGGGACCGTGGAGCCATGAGGGAGGAGCTGGCCAAAGTTGACTGGCAAGATACCCCAGCAGGGATGACAGTGGAACAACAATGGCAGGTATTTCTGGGAATAATACAGAAGGTGCAGGATCAGTTCATTCCAAAGAGGAAGAAAGATTCCAAGGGGAGTAAGGGGCGACCATGGCTGACAAGGGAAGACCAGGACAGTATAAAAATAAAAGAGAAGTATAACGTAACAAAGATGAGCGGGAAGCCTGAGTGAGGATTGGGAAACTTTTAAAGGGCAACAAAAGATAACTAAAAAGGTAATACAGGGGGGGGGGGGGGGAGGGGGGAAGATAAGGTACAAAGGTAAGCTAGCCAAGAACACAGACTGTAACAGGTGAATTTATTATAGGGAACAAAGAAATGGCAGATGAGTTGAACAGGTACTTTGGATCTGTCTTCAGGTTCAAGTTCAAGTGAGTTTATTGTCATGTGTCCCTAATTCTTGCTTTGCTTAAGCACACAGAACACAGTAGGCATTTACTACAAAACAGATAAGTGTGTCCATATACCATAATGTACATATATACACACATGAATAAATAAACTGATAAAGTGCAAATAACAGAAAGTGGTTATTAATAATCAGAGTTTTGTCCGAGCCAGGTTTAATAGCCTGATGGCTGTGCGGAAGTAGCTATTCCTGAACCTGGTTGTTGAAGTCTTCAGGCTCCTGTACCTTCTACCTGAAGGAAGACACATACAATCTCCCTGATGTACTAGTGGCCAGAGGACCTGGGGTGACAGAGGAACTGAAGGAAATTCACATTGGGCAGGAAATGGTGTTGGGTAGACTGATGGGACTGAAGGCTGATAAATCACCAGGGCCTGATGGTCTGCATCCCAGGGTACTTAAGGAAGTGGCTCTAGAAATCATGGATGCATTGGTAATCATTTCCCAATGTTCTACACATTCAGGATCAAATTCTGTGGATTGGAGGGTCGCGAATGTTACCCCACATTTTAAGAAAGACGGGAGAGAGAAATCAGGGAATTATAGACCAGTTATCCTGACATCAGTGGTGGGGAAGCTGCTGGAGTCAATTATAACAGATGAAATAGCGGCACATTTGGATAGCAGTAACAGGATCGGTCTGATTCAGCATGGATTTACCAAGGGGAATTCATGCTTGACTAATCTGGAATTTTATGAGGGTGTAACTAGGAAAATGGACAAGGGAAAGCCAGTGGATGTAGTGTACCTGGACTTTCATAACGCATTTGATAAGATCCCACATAGGAGATTAGTGGGCAAAATTACAGCACATGATATTGGGGGTAGGGTACTGACATGGATAGAAAATTGGTTGGCAGATAGGAAACAAAGAGGAGGGATTAACGGGTCACTTTCAGAATGGCAGACAGTGACTAGTGGGGTACCGCAAAGCTCGATGCTGGGACTGCAGCTATTTACAATATACATTAATGATTAAGATGAAGGGATTCAAAGTAACATGAGCAAATTTGCAGATGACGCAAAGCTGGGTGACAGTGTGAACTGTGAGGAGGATGCCATGAGGATGCAGAGGGACTTGGGACAGGTTGGGTGAGTGGGCAGATGCATGGCAGATGCAGTTTAATGTGGATAAATGTGAGGTTATCCACCTTGGTGACAAGAACAGGAAGGCAGATTGTCTGAATGGTGTCATTGGGGAAAGGGGAAGTACAAAGAGATCTGGGGGTCCTTGTTCATCAGTCACTGAAAGTAAGCACACAGGTCCAGCAGGCAGTGAAGTAAGCTTCCGAGTAATGGCATGTTGGGCTTCAAAACTAGAGGAATTGAGTACAGGAGCAAAGAGGTCCTTCTGCAGTTGTACTAGACTGAAGTGAGACCAAACCTGGAGTATTGTGTGCAGTTTTGGTCTCCAAATTTGAGGAAGGGCATTCTTGCTATTGAGGGAGTGCAGCTTAGGTTCACAAGGTTAATTCCCGGGATGGCGGCACTGTCATATATTGATAGAATGGAGCAGCTGGGCTTGTATAGTCTGGAATTTAGGATGGAAGGGGATCTTATTGAAACATATAGGATTAATAAGGAATTTGACACGCTAGAGGCAGGAAACATGTTCCTGATGTTCAGGGAATCCAGAACCAGGGGCCACAGTTCAAGAATAAGGCATAGGCCATTTAGAGATGAGAAAAAAAAATTTCACCCCGAGTTGTGAATCTGTGGAATGATCTACCTCAGAAGGCAGTGGAGGCCAATTCTCTGGATGCTTTCAAGAGAGAGTTTGATAGAGCTCTTAATGATAGCGGAGTCAGGGGATATGTGGAGAAGGCAGGAATGGGGTACTGATTGTGGATGATCAGACATGATCATATTGAATGGCTCGAAGGGCCTACTCCTGCACCATTTGTCTTTTATTGTAACATGTCAGAGATAATGTGATGGAACATTTTAAGATCAGCGGCAGATTTAAATGTGTGGGGGTTGGAAATATTGTCACTACTTATGGGGAGAAGAAAAATAAAACCTGAAATGTATGATGGCCTTTAATAAATTCTACAAGAATAACAGTAAAAAGAATGTGGAACTCACAGGGTGGCCTGAAGACAATATTGCAGATAAATATAAGTTGAAGTAGGATAAATACATGAGGTTTCCTGGAATTTGGGGCATTATTGTCGGATGTGGTGAGTAGTTCGACAGATGGAACATTGACCTAGTACTGAAATACTGGTAAATGCAGCATTTATTTCAGAAATTTAACCCACCATTTTGTTACCGTGCACTTTCACTTTGCCAACTGTAGTGTAACCCCTCACCTTCAGAAATATCACACCGCCCTTGTGGTCTATCTGTCCCTGTAATTTTGAGAGTTCCTCCTGAATGGAATTTAAATTCTCTTGAATCTCTTGAAGATTTTTCTCCATTGTTTTTACAAACTTCTCCTCTTCTTCCCGGACATCTCCGAGTAAGCGCTGCTCTTTCTCAGTGAGAATCTGGTGCAGTTCAGCAAACTGGGATGTGATCAGTGACTGAAGGTTGTGTGACTCTTCCTGTCAGATGAAAGATGCAAATCAATTTAAACCACGTCAAAGCAAAACTGGCAAAGTCTATAGCAAAATTGGGAAAATCAAGACACATTCTGGACCACAAATTATTACATACTCTGTATAATACACTCATATTGCCATATCTGAGTTACTGTGTGGAGATATGGGTTAACACCTACAAAACCAACCTACAGCCATTATGCACATTACAAAAAACAGCAATAAGAATTATCAATAACGTTGGATATCTTGAACATACCAATTTATTATTCTTAAAGTCACATACACTGAAGTTCACTGATCTGGTTAAATTTAAGACTGCGCAAATCATGTACAAAGCAAGAAATAATTTACTTCCAAGAAATATACAAAAACTGTTTATGGAAAGACAGGGTGGGTATAATTTGAGAGGAGAACATAATTTAAAAAAACTCTTAAACAGAACAACTCTGAAAAGTATGTGCATAGCAATCAGTTTAAAAAGATGTACAAAAACACTTGTTTAAAGGGGTATTGGAATGAGGATAGGTGAGTGGGATATTTGTTATACTGATTGTATTGGGAAGGGTGATTATAGAGTGATAGAAACATAGAAATTAGGTGCAGGAGTAGGCCATTCGGCCCTTCGAGCCTGCACCGCCATTCAATATGATCATGGCTGATCATCCAACTCAGTATCCCGTACCTGCCTTCTCTCCATACCCTCTGATCCCCTTAGCCACAAGGGCCACATCTAACTCCCTCTTAAATATAGCCAATGAACTGGCCTCGACTACCCTCTGTGGCAGAGAGTTCCAGAGATTCACCACTCTCTGTGTGAAAAAAGTTCTTCTCATCTCGGTTTTAAAGGATTTCCCCCTTATCCTTAAGCTGTGACCCCTTGTCCTGGACTTCCCCAACATCGGGAGCAATCTTCCTGCATCTAGCCTGTCCAACCCCTTAAGAATTTTGTAAGTTTCTATAAGATCCCCTCTCAATCTCCTAAATTCTAGAGAGTATAAACCAAGTCTATCCAGTCTTTCTTCATAAGACAGTCCTGACATCCCAGGAATCATTCTGGTGAACCTTCTCTGCACTCCCTCTATGGCAATAATGTCCTTCCTCAGATTTGGAGACCAAAACTGTACGCAATACTCCAGGTGTGGTCTCACCAAGACCCTGTACAACTGCAGTAGAACCTCCCTGCTCCCATACTCAAATCCTTTTGCTAAGAAAGCTAACATACCATTCGCTTTCTTCACTGCCTGCTGCACCTGCATGCCCACTTTCAATGACTGGTGTACCATGACACCCAGGTCTCGCTGTATCTCCCCTTTTCCTAGTCGGCCACCATTTAGATAATAGTCTGCTTTCCTGTTTTTGCCACCAAAATGGATAACCTCACATTTATCCACATTATACTGCATCTGCCAAACATTTGCCCACTCACCCAGCCTATCCAAGTCACCTTGCAGTCTCCTAGCATCCTCCTCACAGCTGACACTGCCCCCCAGCTTAGTGTCATCCGCAAACTTGGAGATATTGCCTTCAATTCCCTCATCCAGATCATTAATATATATTGTAAATAGCTGGGGTCCCAGCACTGAGCCTTGCGGTACCCCACTAGTCACTGCCTGCCATTGTGAAAAGGACCCGTTTACTCCTACTCTTTGCTTCCTGTTTGCCAACCAGTTCTCTATCCACATCAATACTGAACCCCCAATGCCGTGTGCTTTAAGTTTGTATACTAATCTCTTATGTGGGACCTTGTCGAAAGCCATCTGGAAGTCCAGATACACCACATCCACTGGTTCTCCCCTATCCACGCTACTAGTTACATCCTCGAAAAATTCTATAAGATTCGTCAGACATGATTTACCTTTTGTAAATCCATGCTGACTTTGTCCAATGATTTCACCACTTTCCAAATGTGCTGCTATCCCATCTTTAATAACTGACTCTAGCAGTTTCCCCACTACCGATGTTAGACTAACTGGTCTGTAATTCCCCGTTGTATATATGACTAAGATACTGTATAGTATATGCGGGTTTTTTATTTTATTTCTCTTTTTTGTATGGCTTTGTAAATATTTGATTAGTGTTCAAATGTAACTAATTTGGTGTACATATAGTGGATGGTGTACATATGGTGTACATATAGCAGCTAAATTTGTATAAGATAATTACAAGCAGTTGAATAAGGGGTGGGAATTAATAAGCTTTGGCTTCTTCCTGCTGCTTTTCGGACACATATGATTTCATTTATTTATAGATATTGTTTATGACACTTTATAAATATTCTTGTTTTGTTTTTTGTATGCTGTTTCACATTTGCTTTTTATTCTTTTATTCTGTTCGAAATAAATAATAAAATTAAATTAAAAAAATATATATAATGTGTCACTCTGCCGTGTTTCCTCATGACATGGAATGTGACAATCAGCTAATCAATGTCGAGTTCTGGAGTGCAGAAATATGCCATTCGGCCCAACATGTCCATGCTGGGCTCTGTACGTATCTACACTAATCCCATTTACATGTATTTAATCCATAGCTTTCATTACCTTGGCAATTTAAGTACTCGTCTTGATAATTATGAAATATTATGTGAAAGTAATGCACAATCAAATAATTCCCATTTCCCCAGTATAATTCCCTGCAGCCTATTCCATTTCATGTGTCCATTAACCCTCAGTGGACAGAACCAGGTCATCAGAAGTAGCAGACACCAGCACCACTTAGAATGACAGACTTCATAGAGTCACACAGCAAGGTTGATTAGTAGGACTGAGTGTTACAATCCCTAAGATTTTCACTACAATTGACATTCATGGGTATGACCACCAAGTGAATTTGGTAACAATCAGACACATCTTCAGTTGTGTACCTCAACGTCACTGGGTGTTTCGGCCTTTTATCACAAGACATCCTCAGTCGAGGCAGGCCCACCGCAGGGTGATCAGACCTGGGTGTGTGTCTTATTGCTGGTCTCTAGATGGTCACGTGGCAGCCCAGACAGCATCTATCCTCTTCAGCCACAGCCAGTGACTGCTCCGTTCGGCCGCATTGGCAAGTTCTTTTCTTGCCCTCCTTTGTGCCTGCCCTCTGACTCCTACTTCCCTCAGGAGCCTTGCGGTGGAACTGGCTACAAAGCCCCTGCACCCCACCGCCACTGGACCCACCCTTACACTCCAACCTCTCTCCTCTGCTGCAAGGTTTGAATATCAAAGCTTTTTCCTTTCATAAGCCTCATCCACAGCCTCCTCCCATGGGACCGTCAGCTCAATGATGAAAAAGTGTTAGATACCGACCAACACGCCCCATCTGCACTAGTTCCACTTGTCCGCATTTGGCCAAGACAGTTCTAAAACGGTGCTCTCCACAAATTTGTTTGAATATCTTTTAAATGTTGTTACGGTACCCGAGTATGCTACCTCATCTGGCAGCTCGTTCCATGTACCCTAGTACTTCCACAGTTGTCATTCACATTCATTTTAAATCTTTTCCCTCTCAGCTAAAACCAAAATGCTCCACATTCTTGATCCCCATACTAAGGGTACGAAATTGACCATCCAACATATCATTTCATTTCATGATATTATACACCTGCCACAGACTGCTGTGGTCCAGGGAGTAAAGTCCTTGGCTGCTCAACCCCTACCAAGAGTTCTGGCTCTCAACTACTGAGTTCTATAAAGGTTCTTGATTCTTGGTTTCTTGGTCCTCCAAAATATTCCAAATGGAATTTAAACTGGAGATGGTACCTCATGGTGGTACCCCATCTCCCCCTTCCCCACACCTCTCTCCCTCTCCCCTCTCTCCTCCCCTCCTCCACCACTCTCTCCTCCCCCTCTCCATCTCCCTCTCCTCACCCCTCTCCCATCCCTCTCTCCCAAATTATTGCACACATCACTGCATCAAATCCACACAAGAACATTAAATCGATAGCACAAAGCCTCACCTGAACTCCAGAAATGCTCTTTTTCTGTTCCTGCTCCATTTTCTGGATCTCTGATTCCATTTCTGTGAGAGATTCGAAAGAAGATTTCACCTGTTCCTGGGGTTGGGTTTCAGATCAGAGAATAAAAATGTCAGACAAGGAAGAAAAGATTAGACAATGATGTGATCAAAAGTGATTTGGTTTTACCTTGTAGAATTCAATTGCTTCTTCTATCAGCGTTAAGGTGTGAGACTTGTGTTCCCGCGCAGTTGCACAAATCAAACAGATCAGTTTCTTGTCAGTTTTACAAAACAGCTTCAGTTCTTCCTAATGTTTCTCGCACTGAAGTTTGCTTTTCTTCGCTTTGAGATTCAGGCTCAGTGTTCGAGCTTTCTCAGACAGTCTAACCAAGGCCCGATTCACCCTGAGGGTGCGGTTTGCAGAATCCTCTCTGCATTCCGGGCAGGAGTTTCTCCCCTCCCTGTCCCAACTCTGTGTGATACAGGAGCGGCAGAAGTTGTGCCCGCAGTCCAGCGCCACCGGATCGGTGAAGAAATCCAGGCAGATGGGACAAACTACCTCCTCGGTCCAACTCCCGGCCGGGCGTTTCGCAGCCATTTTATTATCTCCCTGGTTCAATATGTTTTCACTGACGTGTAGTTGCTGAATCCCTGCATTACAGCGAGTTGCCACCGCATTACCGCGTGTGTCCACTGCGCTCGCTGCCGTCCCGGGCAATGCATGTTATTCGGCTGCAAGTGTTCAGTGTGAAGGTGTCCTGGCCACTTCCAACCAAAGATTCTCTAGGACAGTGATTCCCAACCTGGGGCCATACCATGGCAAATTACAGGGGGGCACAGAAAAAAATTGGGATTTAGGGGGCCACAGGTTCAATCAAGTCAAGTCACATTTATTTATATAGGGAGGTTTCACGGCAGTCGGGTCACGAACCATGACCCGTACTGTTGCTACGCTAATCCAACTGGAGTACACGCGATGAACTGCAGGTAGGCACTTACCATTGTTTCCAGCGTAGCGGGCCCGTTAAAACCCCACCGCTGAAATTGTCAATTTTTGCGCTGTAAATAATTATGGAATTCGGGATAAGCGTGAGAGACATTTAGCCAACCTCACAATTCCAAAAGTGAGGAGAAATGACGGTAGATAGAAGCGAGAGCTGAAGGGACAACAACAGCCAGAGTGCTTGACGAACATTGGCCGTTTGCTCACTGCATTTCATCAACTAAGGTGTTTTTTCTTGATTCCTTTGGCATCTAAAAAGTTTCAGAAGTGATAAATCTGGCTGTAATTTTTTAAAATCGTCCATGGTTCTCAAGTGGGTTTTTACATAGAAAATGAAAACGCATCTGAAGGCTTTGTAGACATGGAGGAGTATCTTGAACAAGAACGCAGCCGCCCGACTCATCACCCACACCAAATCCTGGCATCACATCACTCCAGTCCTCAAACAACTTCACTGGCTTCCCATCTCCCACCGGATCACCTACAAAATCCTGATCCTCACCTACAAAGCCCTCCACCATCTGCCCCCCCCCCCCCCCCATCTCACTGACCTCCTCTCCCCCTACCAACCCTCACGGTCCCTCAGATCCACATCAGCCGGTTTCCTCTCCATCCACAAGTCCAACCTCCGCAGTTTTGGGGACAGAGCCTTCTCCAGGGCAGTTCCCAGGCTCGGGAACTCCCTCCCCCAACTGATCCGCAATTCCGTGTCCCTCACCATCTTCCAGTCCCGCCTCAAGACCCATCTCTTCACCTCTGCCTATCCTTAGCCCCACATCCCCCTCCCTTTTCATCTGTGCTTGAATTGCCTCATATTGTGTTTTGAATTGAATTCTGTCTGTACTAGTCATGTCTCTACTATTTATTTCATTCCCCTTACATGTTTTTCCTCTACCTGCTAAATTTTTGTAAGGTGTCCTTGAGACTCTTGAAAGGCGCCCATAAATAAAATGTATTATTATTATTGAAGTTTATACGGAACCGCACAGGGAGCCAGTGGAGACAGGCCAGGATCGGGGTGATGTGGTCCCTTTTTCGGGTGCCCGTCAGGAGTCTCGCTGCGGCGTTTTGGACCAGTTGCAGGCGGGACAGGGAAGATTGGCTGATGCCAGTGAAGGGGGCCACAGAGCTACCACCCTGTTGCCTCCTAAATTTCAGTTCTAATAAATTCAAAATGTAGTTGAAATATTTTTGATGTTTGTGGAATAGAATAAAAGAGAATATATGTGCAATTAATAGACACTTATGGAAGGTATTATAATATTGAAATACTTTTTTCCCGCTAATAATGTCAGGGCGGGAGGGGGGGGGGGGCACAGAAAAATTAAAAGATCCCTAGGGAACCATAAGCTAAAAAAAGGTTGGGAACCACTGCTCTAGGATATTTGCTTCCAACTAATCTCACACGAGGGAGGGGATAGTTAGACATTAAACTGGCCTGAAATAAGACAAAGCTGAGCAAGGGGCTTGTGAAAGACTAAGGCAGGACAGAAAGGAACGGAGCCTCGGGTGTAACCTGAGGAGATGTTACACCGGTGGGGCAGTGGGACCCGCCACCCGCATCTCCGTTCACAGCAACCCCCCCTCCCCTCCCCCTCCCCCTCCCCCCCGGAGACCTCCCTCCGCCCTCATTTTAATCCACAACAGTGCACCTGTCTCTCATGCAGCAGCCTTCGGGGCAATCTATGTTTGCGTGTATGGTTACTTTAAAGGATATTATATGACCCTTTAAGATTTATTGCAGTTTGCAAAGGTTGACTTTGTCTGATGATCAGTTCTACTTCGTTATGTTTAGTTTTGGGAAACAGGCCATTCGGCCCACCGAGTCCGCACCGACCAACCATCCCCGCACATTAACACTTTCCTGCATGCGCCGGCTGGGGGAAGTTAAAAGGAGATGTGCGGGACACAGGGGGTGTGGGTGCCTGGAACGCGCTGCCAGGGGTGGTGGTGGTGGAGGCAGATGCGATTGTGGCGTTTAAGAGGCAATTGGCTGCCCCATCTATGCAAGTACCAATGCTCTGACCTTTGGGTTTGGTTTGATTTCTAGCTACATTTGCGAAAACATGACCTTCGGCTCACCGAGTCCGCACGGACAAGCGACCCCCATATGAACACTATCCTGCACACAATAGCGACAATTTTACACATACGCCAAGCCAATTAACCGATAGGGGGTTGCACGAAAGGTCACTGGGTCATAGGGCTCGACGCACGGAGCCGCTAAATCCAACTGGAAGACATCCGGCACTTCCCGTACATGTTATTAATGCTAGAAACGCGTACTTTACTACCTGTTAAAAACCGCCAAAATGTTGAAT
Organism: Amblyraja radiata; assembly: GCF_010909765.2. Classification (NCBI taxonomy): domain Eukaryota; kingdom Metazoa; phylum Chordata; class Chondrichthyes; order Rajiformes; family Rajidae; genus Amblyraja; species Amblyraja radiata. Next base: position 11,929,799 of record NC_045991.1, read on the forward strand.
TTTTGCGCTGAAAAAATTTGTGTGTCGGGGTAAGTGTGAGAGACATGGACCCAACTTTAGAATTCCAAATGTGAAGCGAAATGAAGGTATAGAGAAGCGAGAACTGAAGGGACTACAGCAGCTAAAGTGCTTGGTAAACATGGAAAATATTGTGAATTATCGCGTTTGCTCACTACATTTCATCAACAGTAAGGCATTATTTGTGTTTTTTCTTGATTCCTTTGGTATCTAAAAATTCTCAGAAGTGATAAATCTGGCTGTAAATTTTTCCTCAGATGCGTTTTCATTATCTATGTAAAAACCCACTTGAGAACCATGGACGATTTAAAAAATTTACAGCCAGATTTATCACTTCTGAAACTTTTTAGATGCCAACGGAATCAAGAAAAGTATTTTCTGTTCCGTTGCCGGACGCGGTTAACGCGTTAAAATGAACGGATCGACAGACAGACAGACAGCTCTGATTTCAGTTGCTGTTTATTTCACTCTTCCCACATTTACATTTTTTTTACACACCCGGAGCGGAACCGGAGCAGATTCTCAGCCAGCTTCCATCCCGAGGCCAGAAGAAAGGATAAAGTTTCCCCGTGAATTTATTCCCAGTGAAGGTGTGGAGATGGGACTTGGTGTCCGCGTCGTGAAATGAAACTGTCCCGGACTCGTAACTGAGATAAACTCCCACCTTCCCGGGGATGGGACGGGCGGGGAGAGGGGATGTAGGGGAGGTGAATGCTTCAAACTCGCCAACCCACCGCCCGATGCTCCAGACTCCAGTCTCCGGGGTTATGTCGACCACTCCCTTCCTCTCCACAGACTCTGCGGCGACTCCCAGCCTCCAGCCCCGACTCCCCGCCACCTCCACCTCCCAGTAATGTCTCCCCGATGTGAAACCCTCCGATCCCAGCACACACGCCCAGCCTGTAAACCTCTTCCCGGTGTCAGGGAGACTCCTCTGGGTCCGGGTCCGTCTCACCCTCTTCCGATCCTCAGACACCTCGAGCCACGGATACGCTGTTTCCACATCCAGGGTGGCGGAGACTGGGGGGAGAAGCAGAGAATCAGAGAGTCCCCGGGGGTCGGGGGGAGACTCGGGCAGCGCGGCCCCGGGACCGGGGGAGAAGCCGCTCGGCCTCAGGCACAGGCGGGCGGACAACTGGAACATTGCCCGGTGTTTCACCCACAACCACATCGGGTGGACAACAGACATCTTTCCCAGAATTTTTATCCAGGGACGGAGAGGGGAATTTCGTGAGGTGGGGGAGGGTGGACGGGGAGGACGAGTGCGGAGAGTGAGGAGGATTGCGAGATTGCGTTGGGGATGGAGGTATGAAGCGGGCTATTCAGAAATGGAGGCAGAACAGAGCAAGAGGATATTGAGGTGAGTGGTAGTTTGAGGTTGTTAAAGAGGAGGTAGAGGTGTGGGGTGGAGTCGCCATGACCATAGTGAATGGGAGGGGGAGACATGAGGGGCCAGAGGACCTGCCCCTGTTTCTTTGAGTGGAGGGTGAGAGAGACGGAGGGGTGGCTTGGACCATGGGAGGAAGCAGAGGTTGAATGACCAGATGTTGGACAGAATATGTGGGGACTTGTGGTTATAGGGTCGCTGACAGAGAGGGGATTCACGGGTGGATTTGATGGATGTGTACAACCAAGAACACACTGATCTCATTGTGAACCAATATATTAACTTCACTGAGGGACTTGACAATGTTGCGCATGTAAGGCTCGTCCAGAAAGTGAAGGCAGGTGGGATCCAAGGCGAGCTGGTGAAATGGATCCACAATTGGCTTGGTGGTTGGAGGTAGAAGGTAGCGGTAGAAGGATGAGTTTTCTGCTTGGAGGTCTGTGACTGGTGGAGTGCAGCAGAGATCGGTGCTGCAGCAGGGATATCAGATCAAGAGAGTACAGGTTTATCTTGAGAGCAAGGAATTTTAAAGTGGATCTGAGTTGTAAGTTTTCTTTACACCGAGAGTGGGTGATATCTGCAACATGCTACAGAGGAGGCGGTGGTGAGATCTAATCATTATATTTGAGGCACTTATCTAGGTGAGGTGCAGAAGAATACCAATGTAATCTGGGCAAATCGATTAGTAAAGATGGGAAATAGGTGGACATGGACATGATGGGCCAAACGGCCCGACGCTGTAATGTACAACCATGGCTCTCAGCTCCAAGAGCACTGAATGACTGAGTCTCCACAGCCACCTGTGCAGCGAATTCCAAAGGTTCCCCAGTCTCTGCGTGCAGTAATGTCTCCTTATCTCTGTCCTACATGTTGCAGCCCACATTCTGAGAGGGTGCCCATTCTCCAGACCCCACAGAGAGGGGAAACATCCTCCCTGCATCCATCCCACTGAGCCCTGTAAGAATTTTGTGTTTCACTGAGATCTCCTCCTATACACCCAAATTCTAGAGTACACAGGCCTAGTCTACTCAATCTCACCCCGCACAACAAACTCATTGTCCCAGGAACAAGTATTGTTAATCTTTGCTTCAATTCCTCTGTGTCAAGTCTGTCAATTTATCGGTACACAGGAGCATAGGAACACAAGAAAACAGGAGCAGGATTAGAATCCGCTCCTCAGGCTTGCCCCTCCATTCAATGTGGTCATGGCTGATCTAAGCTGGCACCAATTCCTCTTCTGTGTGAGTTCCCCATAATCTTAAATATTGGATCTATCAAATATTTATTTGTAGCCAAGTTGCACATATCCAATAACTCAGCTTTTCACCACCACCTTGGGCACAACATGCCAGATATTCACTGCCCTCTGAGAGATGCAACTTCTACACACCGCATGAGAGGCTGCTCTGGAAGGTTGGATCTCATGGAATCCGGGGTGAATTAGCCGATGGAATACAACATTTACCGGAAGGTCGCAGACAGAGGATGTTGGTAGAGGGTCGTGTTTCAGACTGGAGACAGAGTCCACTGTTGTTCCTTATTTATATACACGATTGGGTGTGTATGTAGGTTGCACGGTTAGTCAGTTTGCAGATGGAACTAAAATTGGTAACATTGTGGAGAGTGAAGAAGGTTATCTGAGAGTAAATGGGATCCCTGTGAACGGGGCCAATAGGGTCAGGAACGGCAGGTGGTATTTATTCATGTGAAGGTGAGGTGATGCACTTTGCTGAGACAAACCAGGGCAGGACATACACAGTAAACGGGGAACTTTATAGAACTGAGAGATCTCGGGCTGCAGGTACACAGTGCCATGGAAGATGAAACAGTGACAGGCAGTGTGGTGAAGATTGTGTTTGTCACTCATGCTTTCATAGGTCAGGATATTAAATTTGACACAATATGGTTGTTAGTAAATTAGAGAGGGTGCAAAAGTATTTACGATAATTTCATCAGGTCTGAAGGGCTGGGTAATAAGAAGACGTTGTACAGGCAGGAACATTTGTCTTTGGAGCCCGTCCGGGTGTTTTTATAGCAGTGTATAAGATCTATATAAGGTGCACAGATAGGGTGAATAGCCACAGTATTTCACCCAAAGCAGGAGAGTATGAACCTCTAACTCTGTGATGCTTCCCAGCTGATGGGTTTAGTGGTAGATCCAATTTCCCTTCAGTCCAAAAGACCATTAATGTTTGCATCTAGGTATTGCTTAAAGATATCAGAAACAAGAATAATGGTGAAGGTACAAGCTTTACCTCGTTTGAAGTCATCAGATGTTTCTTTGAATGCCGTGTTGAACGAAACAGGGCAATTAAACTTTTCAATCGGCAAGGCTTCATCTACCACCGACAGTGGTTTGGCTTCATCACTAACCCTGCAAATAATGAACAGCTGTTTATAAACTGAGCATTAGAAATGTTTTAAGGTGTTCCACAAAACACTTACACTGTTTCCGTCAAGACAATGTCCTACCTTCGCTTGCGACCAGCTTCCTCCTGAAAGAAATAAAACACAAATCTCAATTGACTGAGATGGACCGTCCTCATCCCGACAGCGGGAATTTCACCAAATTACTACAACCTTCTGATAATTCCCATTTCCCATCTCTTATCACCACTGACATGCAGAGAGAAAGCGGATATTGTCGCAGAGATGTAGAACGATGGGGGAAAGCACAAGGAATGTTCATGAGAATGACGCCATAACTGAGAGGATGGAACTTAATGAAAAGACTGGGCAGGTCATGGGATTTCATCTGTAGAAGTTTTCAGGAATGATGAGAGGGAATTTAATATTATCGGTGGATTTAAATGTATGGGGATGAAATAATATCTCAAATTGAAGGGGAGACTAATAATCAAAGTTGAAATGTAACACGGTCTTCAATAAATACCCAAAGGAATGCAGTCATGAGAACATGGACCTCACTTGCATTGGAGGGACTGAAGCCAACAGCAGAGATAAATTTAAATGCAAGCGGTGATAATTGCTCGGTTCTGAGCTTCCCCCCAGTCTAGTTTCAGTAAAAGGACTGAATCAATTAATTGTATTCTACCAAAAGCACGTCACAGATCACACACTGTACCTATCCCACCATGGGTTCAATCCCTGCGTCTATCTGTTCAAGCCCTCTAGGCCTCGCACAGACAGAGGCACTCCAGAAGGGTACCTGGAACCGAGCGCTCTTCCAGATGATCGGCCCTGAGCCTCGTGACCAGGGACTTTTATCTGTCCCACAAACTCGAGGGGCCGAACCACATGGGGGTTGTCTCTTAATCACCCAATTACAAATATCGATTAACCCCATACATAACAGGCATTTCCCTAACCACGGGAGAGAGACATGTGGGTCACGCTAAGGAAGGGCAAGGGGCAGAGGCAGGAACGAGTGAGTACTCCAATGTCAGCACACCTTGCAAATAAGTACTCCTGTTTGAGTACGGATGGGGGTGACAGCCTACCCGGGGGTAGCGGCAGCGGACGGGCCTCCAGCACAGAGACCGGCCCTGTTGCTCCGAAAGGTAGGGAAAAAAAGAAGAGGGCAATTGTAATTGGGGACTCTATTGTTAGGGGGTCGGATAGGCGTTTCTGTGGACGCAGTCGGGAGACCAGGATGGTGGTCTGCCTCCCTGGTGCCAAGGTCTCGGACGTGTCTCAACGCATCCAAGATATCCTGAAATCAGAGGGAGAGGAGCCTGAGGTCGTGGTACATATTGGTACAAATGACATAGGTAAAAAAAGTGAAGAGGTCCTGAAGGGAGGATTTAGGGAGTTGGGAGGAGAGTTAAGGAAAAGGACCAAAAAGGTAACAATCTCAGGATTACTGCCTGTACCACGCGACAGTGAGAGTAGGAATGGAGCGAGGTGGAGGATAAATGCGTGGCTGAAAGACTGGTGCAGAGGGCAGGGATTCAAGTTTCTGGATCATTGGGACTTCCTTTGGGGAAGGTGGGACCTGTACAGAAAGGATGGGTTGCACTTGAACCCGAGGGGGATCAATATCCTGGCGGGGAAATTTGCAAAGGTCACTGGGGAGACTTTAAACTAGAATGGTTGGGGCGAAGGACTCAAATAAAGAAAGCTAGTAGACAGAATGGGAGGCAGGAAGCAAAAAAGGGAAGCACTCGGACACAAGAGGAGAAAGAAAAAAAGGAAATAAACAGAGAAGAAGAGACGGGGGGTTTCTTAAATGTGCATATTTTAATGCTAGGAGCATTGTAAGAAAGGTGGATGAGCTTAGAGTCTGGATAGACACCTGGAAGTATGATGTTGTGGCGATCAGTGAAACATGGTTGCAGGAGGGCTGTGATTGGAAACTAAATATTCCAGGATTTCATTGCTTCAGGTGTGATAGAATTGGAGGGGCAAGAGGTGGAGGTGTTGCATTGCTAGTCAGGGAAGATATTACAGCAGTGCTTTGGCAGGATAGATTGGAGGGCTCATCTAGGGAGGCTATTTGGGTGGAACTGAGAAGTGGGAAAGGTGTAGCAACACTTATAGGGGTGTATTATAGACCGCCAAATGGGGAACGAGAATTGGAAGAGAAAATATGTAAGGAGATAGCAGATATTAGTAGTAAGCACAAGGTAGTGATTGTGGGAGATTTCAACTTTCCACACATAGACTGGGAAACACATTCTGTAAATGGGCTGGATGGTTTGGAGTTTGTAAAATGTGTGCAGGATAGTTTTTTTGCAGCAATACATAGAGGTACCTACTAGAGGAGGGGCAGTGCTGGACCTCCTGTTAGGAAATGAGACAGGACAGGTGGCGGAGGTATGCGTTGGGGAGCACTTCGGGTCCAGTGATCACAATACCGTTAGTTTCAATATAATTATGGAGAAGGTCAGAACTGGACCTAGGGTTGAGATTTTCGATTGGAGAAAGGCTAACTTTGATGAGATGCGAGATGATTTAAAAGGAGTGAACTGGGACATTTTGTTTTATGGGAAAGATGTAGAAGAGAAATGGATGACATTTAAAGGGGAAATTTTAAGAGTACAGAATCTTTATGTTCCTGTTCGGTTGAAAGGAAACAGTAAAAATTGGAAAGAGCCCTGGTTTTCAAGGGAAATTGGACATCTTGTTCGGAAAAAGAGGGAGATCTACAATAATTATAGGCAGCATGAAGTAAATGAGGTGCTTGTGGAGTATAAGGATTGTAAAAAGAATCTTAAGAAAGAAATTAGAAACGCTAAAAGAAGATATGAGGTTGCTTTGGCAAGTAAGGTGAAAGTAAATCCAAAGGGTTTCTACAGCTATATTAATAGCAAAAGGATAACGAGGGATAAAATTGTCCATTGGAGAGACAGAGTGGGCAGCTATCTGCAGAGCCAAAAGAGATGGGGGAGATATTGAACAATTTATTTTCCTCGGTATTCACCAAGGAGAAGGATATTGAATTATGTGAGGTAAGGGAAACGAGTAGAGTGGCTATGGATACTATGAGTTTCAAAGTAAAAGAAGTGCTGACACTTTTGAAAAATATAAAAGTCAATAAGTCTCCAGGTCCTGACAGGATATTCCCTAGGACATTGAGGGAAGTTAGTGTAGAAATAGCCGGGGCTATGACAGAAATATTTCAAATGTCATTAGAAACGGGAATAGTCCCCGAGGATTGGCGTACTGCGCATGTTGTTCCATTGTTTAAAAAGGGTTCTAAGAGTAAACCTAGCAATTATAGACCTGTTAGTTTGACTTCAGTGTTTAAAAGGGAACTGCAGATGCTGGAATATCGAGGGTACACAAAATGCTGGGGAAACTCAGCGGGTGCAGCAGCATCTATGGTCTGAAGAAGGGTTTCGGCCCGAAACGTCGCCTATTTCCTTCGCTCCATAGATGCTGCTGCACCCGCTGAGTTTCCCCAGCATTGTGTACAGTTTGACTTCAGTGGTGGGCAAATTAATGGAAAAGATACTTAGAGATAATATATATAAGCATCTGGATAAACAGGGTCTGATTAGGAACAGGCAACATGGATTTGTGCCTGGAAGGTCACGTTTGACTAATCTTCTTGAATTTTTGGAAGAGGTTACTAGGGAAATTGACGAGGGTAAAGGATTGGATGTTGTCTATATGGACTTTTGTAAGGCCTTTGACAAGGTTCCTCATGGAAGGTTGGTTAAGAAGGTTAAACTGTTGGGTATATATGCAGGAATAGCAAGATGGATTCAACAGTGGCTGAATGGGAGAAGCCAGAGGGTAATGGTGGATGGCTGTTTGTCGGGTTGGAGGCAGGTGACTAGTGGGGTGCCTCAGGTATCTGTGTTGGGTCCTTTGGTGTTTGTCATGTACATCAATGATCTGGATGAAGGGATGGTAAATTGGATTAGTAAGTATGCAGATGATACCAAGATAGGGGGTGTTGTGGATAATGAAGAGGATTTCCAAAGTCTACTGAGTGATTTAGGCCATTTGGAAAAATGGGCTGAAAGATGGCAGATGGAGTTTAATGCTGATAAATGTGAGGTGTTACACCTTGGCAGGACAAATCAAAATAGGACGTACATGGTAAATGGTAGGGAATTGAAGAATACAGTTGAACAGAGGGATCTAGGAATAACCATGCATAGTTCCTTGAAGGTGGAATCTCATATAGATAGGGTGGTAAAGAAAGCTTTTGGTATGCTAGACTTTATAAATCAGAGCATTGAGTATAGAAGCTGGGATGTAATGTTAAAATTGTACAAGGCATTGGTGAGACCAAATCTGGAGTATGGTGTACAATTTTGGTCGCCCAATTATAGGAAGGATGTCAACAAAATAGAGAGAGTACAGAGGAGATTTACTAGAATGTTGCCTGGGTTTCAACAACTAAGTTACAGAGAAAGGTTGAATAAGTTAGGTCTTTATTCTCTGGAGCGCAGAAGGTTAAGGGGGGACTTGATAGAGGTCTTTAAAATGATGAGAGGGATAGACAGAGTTGATGTGGACAAGCTTTTCCCTTTGAGAATAGGGAAGATTCAAACAAGAGGACATGACTTCAGAATTAAGGGACAGAAGTTTAGGGGTAACATGAGGGGGAACTTCTTTACTCAGAGAGTGGTAGCTGTGTGGAATGAGCTTCCAGTGGAAGTGGTAGTGGCAGGTTCGTTGGTATCATTTAAAAATAAATTGGATAGGCATATGGATGAGAAGGGAATGGAGGGTTATGGTATGAGTGCAGGCAGGTGGGACTAAGGGAAAAAAGTTGTTTGGCACAGACTTGTAGGGCCGAGATGGCCTGTTTCCGTGCTGTAATTGTTATATGTTATATGGTTAACCCAATGATACAACAATTCAATACATTGTATTCACAACCGACTTCAAGATGAAGTCAACTTGGAAACATTTACCCCGATGAACAGAACTCTCAGACAAGGCTCAACACCTCATCCAATCAACACTTAGCAGAGTCAGACTCTGCAACATTATTTACAAGGTATATGTCTGGTTTGCAGCCATCCAATCCATTCTATGCATTTTGTACCAGATTGACAGGATTTGCAAGGCTTCCCATTCTTTGCTTGCAAATTGTATCAAAGTTCCAGACTTCCTGGCATCTCTCGCAGCCTGTCCCAGAGAGCAATTCCAATTTGACCAAATCTCCCAGCAAACCCTGAAACTTAACCCCATTTTGAAGTCCTGGCTGGTCCAATTTAGCCAGGATTAACAGTGGGGTAAACACATTAGGGCTCATGGAATTTGGGATATAGTTACCGGGTGTGGAGAATAGATAGGAGGGATGATGAGTGGAGCAGAAATCTTGACTGGATAGGATGGGCCAAATGGCCTGTCTATGATGTTAAATGGGATGTCATTCTATGGTGAAACAAGGTGGACAAAACAAACAGAGCAAATTCCCTCAAGGTGACCACCCACTGCTGATGGGAACTGGATATAGATGATGTGTGCGCCACATTTTAGATTTCAATGTTAATCCCCACAATGTGGTCATGGCTGATCTAGCCCAGGACTGAACTCCTCCTCTTTGCCCCATTCCCTTCAATTACAATCCCCCGAATTTTCAAAAATGTATCTGCCTCTGGTTTAAATACGTCTTACATAGAAACATAGAAATTAGGTGCAGGAGTAGGCCATTCGGCCCTTCGAGCCTGCACTGCCATTCAATATGATCATGGCTGATCATCCAACTCAGTATCCCGTACCTGCCTTCTCTCCATACCCTCTGATCCTTTTAGCCACAAGGGCCACATCTAACTCCCTCTTAAATATAGCCAATGAACTGGCCTCAACTACCCTCTGTGGCAGAGAGTTCCACAGAAAAGGTTTTTCTCATCTCGGTTTTAAAGGATTTCCCCCTTATCCTTAAGCTGTGACCCCTCTCAGAGTCTCTTGGTTGGAGAATCCCAGAGATTTACTGCCCTCTGTCCATTCGTGGTCCTTGGGATCAGATATAGGATCACCCGTCGTTGTTCCAAACGCTACAGAATACAAACACCTCTCTACATTCCGGCCAGGCATTCCTGAGATCCCATAGATTATACGGGAGGCCAATTAGTTTAGGAACAACAACAGCTGGAATAGAGTGAACATTTACCCAGTTCTCAATTACTGGTAAATGCAGCATTTATTTCTGAAATGTCACCCACCATTTTGTGACTGCACTTTCACTTCACCAAACTGTAGTGTAACCCCTCACCTTCAGAAACACCACACTGTCTTTTTGATCCATCTGTTGCTGCAACTTTAAGAGTTCCTCCTGAATGGATTTTAAATTCTCTTGAATGTTTCCAAGATTTGTCTCCATTGTATTTAGAATCTTCCTCTCTTCCTCCCGGATATCTGCCAGTGTGTGCTGCTCTTTCTCAGTGAGAATCTGGTGCAGTTCAGCATACTGGGATGTGATCTTGGACTGAAGGTTGTGTGACTGTTCCTATGAAATAAAAGGTGAAGATTAATATATAATGTCACTGGTTGTGTTTCCTCACGACTTTAACGGTGACATTTGGCCTGTGCATGTATTATTAGCTTTGGCAATTCAATAGTTTGTCTAATGTAGACATAAATGCTGGAGGAAGTCAGCGGGTGATGCTTGAGACCCTTCTTCAGACTTCACGAAATGTCGTGAGGGTAATGTTATAACCCATCAATCCTCTACCCCCAATACAATTCCCTGCTGCCTGTTCCTTTTCACGTGCCCATTAATTCCCATTTATCCATCCACCACCCACTTTCCCAGGGATTATAACAGTCACCGATTGACCATTGAACCAGCGTGTATTGGGGACGTGGAAGGAATCCGACGCGGTCACAGGGAGAAGGCATGAACCACACGGGCAGCACCCGAGGTCAGGATCGAACCCGCTCACCAGAACTAGGAGACAGCAGCACTACTTGTGTCACTGCGCTGCCCTATTATTACACACATCACAGGGATCAAATCTACACAAGATCAGGAAATCGAAACTTAAAAGCCTCACCAGAACTCCAGAAATCTTCTGTTTCTGTTGCTGCTCCAATATTCAATAAAATCATCAGGTAGGAAGTTGCAGAGCACCAGCGGGGAGCGGGGGTCGCGGTACTCCAGCTGGATCCCTGATTTCTTTTTTGTAAGAGACTGGATGGAAGATTTCGTCTGATCCTGGGATTGTGATTGAAAATCAGAGAATAAAAGTGTTAGATTATAAAGATGGAATTAAACAATGATGCGATCAAAATCGGTTTGCTTTTACCTTGTAGGTTTCAACAGCTTCTTTAACCGGCATGAAGCGGTGATCTCTGTGATCCCGCCCAGCTGCACAAACCAGGCAGATCAGCTTCTTGTCAGTTTCACAAAACAGCTTCAGTTCTTCCTGATGTTCCTCGCACTGAAGTTTACTTTCCTTCTCTGTCCGATTCAGGCTCAGTGTTCGAGCTTTCTCAGACAGTCTCGCCAAGGCCCGACTCACCCTGAGGGTGCGGTCTGTAAACTCCTCTCTACATTCCGGGCAGCAGTTTCTCCCCTCCCTGTCCCAACTCTGTGTGATACAGGAGCGGCAGAAGTAGTGTCCACACTCCAGCGCCACCGGATCGGTGAAGAAATCCAGGCAGATGGGACAAAGTATCTCCTCGGTCCAACTCTCGACCGGGTCTTTCGCAGCCATTTTAACCTCCACTTCCTGGTTCAAAACGCATTCCCATTCGCTGAAACTGCTGACGCCCTGCAGTAATTAATTGGAGCGCCGGAGGCTGAAGTTCATGGGATCAAGAGGTGAATGGATAGGGTGAATGCACAGTCTTTTACCCGGAGTAGTGGAGTCGAGAACTAGAGGACACAGGTTTGTGGTGAGAGGTGCAAGATTTAATCGGAACCTGAGGAACAATATTTCCACACAGAAGGTCGTGGGGAAATGGAACAAGCTGCCAGAGGAGGTAAGTCAGGCTGGACAACAACGTGTGGACGGGCTTTAGGACCCGGGGGAGCCCGGAGCTGTGGAACAATCAATGAAAGGGGCGGGGCAAGGCTGAGGGGAGGCGGAGCTCAGCCCCGTCAATCACAGCCCTGACCAGAAAGCCGATGTCATTTGTAATCAGCTTCGGGTAAATTTCATTCCCTTAAACTAAAGTTGTTCCAGTTAAATGGGTGATTGGAACATGAGTCTGACCATAAAATGCCAACAAAAATACAGAAAGCGTTGTCGGCATTCAGCAGGTCGGGCAGTGTACAGTATCTGGAGAGGGAAGGGTTAATATTTCTGAGGTAATATGGAGCAGCAGATTGAACCACTGCCTCACGGGGTCTGAGCCCCGGGTTCGATCCTGACCATGTTCACTGTTCGCAGCGTGCACATTCTCCCTGTGACCGCGTGGGTTTCCTCCGGGTGCTCCGGTTTTCTCCCACATTCAAAAGACATGCGGGTTTGTAGGGTAATTGGCCCTCTGTAAATTGCCCCAAGTATGTTGGGAGTGAACGGGAAGGTGGGATAACAGAGACCAAGTGTTAATTGGTGATCGATGGTCGATGTGGACTCGGTGGGCCGAAGGGCCTACTTCCATGCTGTATTTCTAAAGTAAACTAAGCTCCACTCTGGTCAGAAAATCAACCTTGCACTGCCGCTCAACAGAGAAAACAAGACGTCATCAATACTGCACAGGAACAGGCCCTTCAACACACAATGTCTAGCTTATGGAAGGATCATTCAGAAGCCTGATAACAGAGGGAAGGAGGCTGTTCCTGAGACTGGTAGTACGCGCTTTCAAGATTCTGTACCTTCTGCCCGAGAAGAACAGTGAGATGAAGGAATGACCGGGGTAGAACAAGTATTTGGTTACGTTGGCTGCTTTTCCATGATGAGGGATGATCTTATAAGAGATGTAAAAAATCACGAGAGGAACAGATCGGATAGACGCAGAGAGCCCCTTGCCCAGAGGAGGGGCATCAAGTATCAGAGGACATCAAGTCAAGTCAAGTTTATTTGTCACATACACATACAAGATGTGCAGTGAAATGAAAGTGGCAATGCTCGCGGACTTTGTGCAAAAAGACAAACAACCTATAAACACAATCATAACACACATATACCTTTACATAATAAATAATGGAAGGAAAAACGTTCAGTAGAGTTAGTCCCTGGTGAGATAGGCGTTTACAGTCCGAATGGCTTCTGGGAAGAAACTCCTTCTCAACCTCTCTGTTCTCACCGCATGGCAACGGAGGCGTTTGCCTGACCGTAGCAGCTGGAACAGTCCGTTGCAGGGGTGGAAGGGGTCTCTCATGATATTGTTGGCTCTGGAGTTGCACCTCCTGATGTATAGTTCCTGCAGGGGGGCAAGTGAAGTTGCCATAGTGCGTTCGGCCGAACGCACTACTCTCTGCAGAGCCTTCTTGTCCTTGGCAGAGCAATTCCCAAACCAGATGGTAATGTTCCCGGACAAGATGCTTTCCACCGCCGCTGCGTAGAAGCACTGGAGGATCCTCGGAGACACTCTGAATTTCCTCAATTGCCTGAGGTGGTAAAGGCGCTGCCTTGCCTTGGGACGACTGCCTTGCCTTGCCTCGGGACGACTGCCTTGCCTTGCCTTGGGACGACAGATGGCACAATGGGCTAAGTGTTCGGCTGGTGACCGGAAGGTAGCCGGTTCGAATCCCGCTTGGAGTGCATACTGTCGTTGTGTCCTCGGGCAAGACACTCCACCCACCTTTGCCTCTGTGTGAATGTGTGTGAATGTGTGTGAGTGATTGGTGGTGGTCGGAGGGGCCGTAGGCGCAGAATGGCAGCCACGCTTCCGTCAGTCTGCCCCAGGGCAGCTGTGGCTACAGAAGTAGCTTACCACCACCGAGTGTGACTGAGGAGTGAATGAATAATGCGATATAAAGCGCCTTGAGTATTAGAAAGGCGCTATATAAATCCCATCCATTATTATTATTATTACTCACGAGCGCTGAGGCGCGTGAAGCCCATGTCGTATCCTCGGAGATGTGGACTCCCAGATATTTAAAACAGTTCACCCTATCCGCAGGATCCCCATTTATCCTCAATGGAGTGTACGTCCTCGGATGATGTGCCCTCCTAAAGTCCATGATCAGCTCCTTCGTTTGTTTATGTTCAAGAGGAGGCTGTTATCCTGGCACCAGAGTGCTAGACCAGCCACCTCCTCCCGGTAGGCCTTCTCATCATTGTCTGAGATCAGGCCCACCACCACAGTGTCATCAGCAAACTTAATTATTGAGTTGGAGCTGAACCTAGCCACACAGTCATGTGTGTACAGGGAGTACAATAGGGGGCTGAGGACGCAACCCTGGGGCGATCCTGTGCTCAGGGTGAGGGACTTCGATGTATTCCCTCCCATCTTGACTACCTGGGGCCTGGCGGTGAGAACGTCCAGGGCCCAGGCACACAGGGAGGTGTTGAGCCCCAATTCCATTAGCTTCCCGGCCAGTCTGGTGGGGACTATCGTGTTGAAGGCTGAACTGTAGTCTATGAACAACATCCTCACGTAGCCCCCCTTCTGGCTGTCCAGATGGGAGAGAACGGTGTGCAAGACCTGGGAGACCGCATCGTCCGTGGATCTGTTCGGGAGGAACTGCAGATACATAGGTTTAAGGTGAGGATGGAAAGGTTTAATTAGGAACCTGAGGGGTAACTTTGTTCACACAATGGGTGGTGGGTGTATGGAATGAGCTGCTGGTGAAGGTAGATGAGGCGAGCACTATCGTAACGTTTCAGAAGCATTTAGACAGGTACATTGATAGGACAGGTTAGAGGTATGGGGTACAAACGCAGGCAGTGCAGGTCGGTTCAAGAATCTAATGGTTGTGGGTAAGGAGCTGAGAATGGGAGTACTATTAATCAGTCTGAAGAAGGGTTTCGGCCCGAAACGTCGCCTGTTTCCCTCGCTCCATAGCTGCTGCTGTACCCGCTGAGTTTCTCCAGCATTTTTGTGTACCTTCGATCTTCCAGCATCTGCAGTTCCTTCTTGAACGCTCTAATGAACCTGTCGGTTTTGTTGAGGGCCACATAGAACCAGAACAGTTCCTTCAGCCCACATCAGACTGCAATGCCTCCACCGTATGTGCCTCGACCACCACTCCAGCAGCGCGTTCCAGGCACCCACCACCCTGTGTGATAAAACATGCCCCTTGAAAGATCCCCCTACTGTACTAAAATCTACGTAAAATCTCCCGTCATTGACTTTTCCACGCTGGGAAAATAGCCCTGAATCATTCCAAGCCGAGAGCAACCCGGCGAGGGGCAGCCGAGAACGAAGGGGGACCAGGCGCGGGTGGCGCCTGCTTCCTGGTGCGGCGGGGCCTGGTTCACCGCTGCGGGGAAATATAGACTGTTCCATGAACTTCTCGCAACCTAGTCGGCGCCCACTTTACCGCCCAGGTCAGATCTGTATTTTACCGGATTGCTGGCAAAAACAAGGCATTTCACTGATCCGAGGTACATTGAACAATAGAGTATGATTGTTTGAGAAAGAACTGCAGACGCTGGAAAAATCGAAGGTAGACAAAAATGCTGGAGAAACTCAGCGGGTGAAGCAGCATCTCTGGAGAGAAGGAATGGTTGACGTTTAGGGTCGAGACCCCTTCTTCATTACAGTGCCTGGTATTGAAGTGATGTTATTGTGTCTGGTATTGAAGTGATGTTATCACCATTCTTCAGACTGGTATGGGGGTGGGGGTGGGGGAGGGAAGAAGAAAGGAAGAGGCGGAGACAGTGGTATGTGAGAGAGCTTGGAAGGGGAGAGGCCAGCAAGGACTACCTGAAATTGGAGAAGTCAATGTTCATACCGCTGGGGTGCAAACTACGCAAGTGAAATATGAGGTGCTGCTCCTCCAATTTGCGGTGGGACTCACTCTGGCCATGGAGGAGGCGAGGTCTGTATTTTACCGGATTACATGCAAAAGCAAATCATTCCACTGTCACGATGTACACGTGACAATAGAGTATAATTGAATCATTGAATTCAAGTTTACATATGAGATTATTAAATTAAAATCGAGCGTATAAGAAGGAACTGCAGATAGACACAAAAAGCTGGAGTAACTCAGCGGGACAAGCATCATCTCTGGAGAGATGGAATGGGTGACGTTTCGGGACGAGGCCCCTTCTTCATTGCAGTGTCTGGTATTGAAGTGATGTTATTGTGCAGAGTCTGAGACCAAGCGTAGGCTTGGCGATCGTTTCCCGACCACTTCCGCTCGGTCCGCTTTAACCAAACTGACCTCCCGGTGGCTCAGCACTTCAACTCCACCTCCCATTCCGTATCCGACCTCTCTGTCCTGGGTCTCCTCCATGGCCAGAGCGAGCACCAGCGGAAATCGGAGGAGCAGCGCCTCATATTCCGCTTGGGGAGTCTGCATCCTGGGGGCATGAACATTGAATGCTCCCAATTCTGTTAGCCCTTGCTGTCTCCTCCCCTTCCTATTTCTCCCTCAGCCCTCGGGCTCCTCCTCCTCCCTTTTCCTTTCTTCTCCCCGCACCCCACCCACCACCAGAGTAAAGAAGGGTTTCGGCCCGAAACGTTGGCTATTTCCTTCGCTCATTAGAGATGCTGCTGCATCCGCTGAGTTTCTCCAGCTTTTTTGTGTACAGACAAATTACAACCTTTGCACGCGTTTTAACGTTTTCCCACGAGTACTCTCTGGAACGATAGGTGATGAATGTACAGAAGTCGAAGTCACCGCATGAATAAATAACACTATTATATGTACAGATACTGACCATGTGTGAATAGCTTGCACGGTTGTTTGTTTGTTTTGTCTGTCTCTGGGTCTATAGGGAGGTTGCACGAAAGGTCACTGGGTCATAGGGCTCGACGCACGGAGCCGCTAGATCCAACTGGAAGACATCCGTCACTTCCGGTATATGTTATTAATGCTAGAAACGCTACTTTCCTACCTGTTAAAAACCGCCAAAATGTTGAGTTTTTGCGCTGAAAAAATTGTGGGAGTCGGGGTAAATGTGGAACATGGTAAACATGGAAAATATTGGGAATTATCGCGTTTACTCACTGCATTTCATCATGTAAGGCATTATTTGTGTTTTTTCTTGATTCCTTTGGTATCTAAAAATTCTCAGAAGTGATAAATCTGGCTGTAAATTTTTCTTCAGATGCGTTTTCATTTTGTATGTAAAAACCCACGAGAACCATGGGCGATTTAAAAAAAATTACAGCCAGATTTATCACTTCTGAAACTTTTTAGATGCCAAAGGAATCAAGAAAAAAACACAAACAATGCCTTAGTTGATGAAATGCAGTGAGCAAACGGCCAATGTTCGCCAAGCACTCGGGATGTTGTTGTCCCTTCAGCTCCCGCTTCTATCTACCGTCATTTCTCCTCACTTTTGGAATTGTGAAGTTGGCTAAATGTCTCTCACGCTTATCCCAATCACGCATCAGGGGGCGGGCTAATGTGGTCTGGCCGGACCAATCACACATCAGGGGGCAGGACATCGTGATCTGGGCCGACCAATCACGCATCAGGGGGCGGGCTATCGGTCTGGCCCGACCAATCACGCATCAGGGGGCAGGACATCGTGACCTGCGCGACCAATCACGGATCAGGGGGCGGCATGGTGATCTCGGCCAGCCAATCACACGTTAGTGGGCGGCCCATAGTGATCTGCACCCACCAATCACACTGAAGGGGGCGGGCATGATGATCTGGACTGACCAACCACGCGTCATTGGGCGGGTCATAGTAATCTGAAACGACCAATCACGCGTCAGTGGGCGGGCCGGTGAGGTCAGAGAGAACAAAGGATTTTGTGAATGGAGCTTTAACTGTAGCGCGCTCATGAGTGACGGCAGGTTAACGAGGCAGTGTTTACGAGGCCTGTCCCACCTGCATGCGACTGACTCCATGCGGCAACAAACATCTTTGGTGAATGTTATTTGTTTAAGAAGGAACTGCAGATGCTGGAAAATCGAAGGTAGATAAAAATGCTGGAGAAACGCAGCGGGTGCAGCAGCATCTAGGCAGCGAAGGAAATGGGCAAGGTTTCAGGCCGAAACCCTTCTTCAGACTGGTGGGGGCCGGGGAGGAGAAAGGAAAAAGCAGGAGGAGACAGCCAGAAAGCTGAAGGAGAGGTAGGAAGGGGAGGAGACAGCAAGGGCTAACAAATTTGGGAGAATTCAATGTGCGTGCCCCCATCTAGCAATGTTACAAATGTTTGAGATTTTAAAAATCAAGTCTGCAATTTATCCCATCAGATAAAGCATAAAAAGAAGTTTAATTTGTCACCTAATTCACTTTCATATCTTCAGTATTAAAAAAAAGTTATAGAAACTTAGACATAGAAACATAGAAAATAGGTGCAGGATTAGGCCATTCGGCCCTTCGAGCCTGCACCGCCATTCGATATGATCATGGCTGATCATCCAACTCAGTATCCCATCCCTGCCTTCTCTCCATACCCCTGATCCTTTTAGCCACATGGGCCATATCTAACTCCCTCTTAAATATAGCCAATGAACTGGCCTCAACTACCTTTTGTGGCAGAGGATTCTACAGATTCACCACTCTCTGTGTAAAAAATGATTTTCTCATCTCGGTCCTAAAAGGCTTCCCTCTTATCCTTAAACTGTGATCCCCTAGTTCTGGACTTCCCCAACATCGGGAATACTCTTCCTGCATCTAGCCTGTTCAAACCCTTAAGAATTTTGTAAGTTTCTATAAGAATACTAGACTAAGTGGGACCCGTTGGGTCCCAGCATCACATGGGAGGGCTGGTCACCAACACAATATTCCACCTCTCCACCAATTCCAATATTGCTCGCCAGTGGGAGGGGGGGGGGGCGCTCTCTGTTGCGCTAGTATGGGTTTTGAGGGCAGAAGGTACTGGTTTCCATAGGGCTAGTATAGACATTGTGGGCCGTATGGATGCTTGGGCAGGCATCCAAATTTTAAAAGCCAAGCCAAGGCAAAGAATTGGGCTACAGCCACCCGACAACCAAAATTCATTTTGTGAACACAAACTTGTCAAAAAGTACAGGCAAACAATTGGGCTGCAGACGCCCGACAACCAAAATTCATCTATTGAACACAAACTTGTTAAAAAAAAGCAAGGCAAAAAGTAGAGGCAAACAATGTCCTGATCTTCAAACACTCTTCTCCTCAGACGGCCAAAGGTTGTGCAGGTGCACTGAAGGCGCTGCTGAATTGCACCATCAATGTCTGCCATCTTCTGGGAAGAGGAGCGCCGGCCACAGGACCCGTGGGTCACCATCGTTACGACCCATTTTAAAGGAAGGAGACAAATCCACGCGCGGAAACTATGGAGGGTTCTCCCGCTCTCTACCACAGGGAGGGGTCAGTTACACATTAAACTGTCCGGAATATAGATGAAAGCGGAGAGTAGCGCTTGGGACAATATAAGGCAGGATAAAAAGCTGGGAAAAAACTGCAGAGTAGATTCACGAAGATGGTGCCAGGATTTGAGGGCCAGAGCGAAAGGAAGAGGTTGGGCTGGGAAGGATTTGTTAATTGAATCTATTGAACATTGGAAAATGATCACCAATGCGTCCACTATTTCTAGAGCCACCTCCCTGAGGACCCTGGGATGCAGACCATCAGGCCCAGGGGATTTATCATCCTTCAGTCCATTTAGCTTACCCAATACTATTTCTCGCCTAGTGAATATGTCTTTCATAACCTCTACCCCCTTAGATCCTCTGTCCTCCAGTACATCTGGGAGATTGTTTGTGTCTTCCTTAGTGAAGATAGATCCGAAGTACCTATTCAACTCTTCTGCCATTTCTTTGTTGCCCATAATAATTTCACCCGTGTCTGCCTTCAAGGGACCCACATTTGACTTTGCTACTCTTTTTCCCTTAACATATCTAAAGACGTTTTTACTGTCCTTCTTTATATTCCTGGCCAGCTTCCCCTCGAACTTCATCTTTTCAGCCCGTATTGCCCGTTTTGTTTCCTTCTGTTGTCCTATGAAAGTTTCCCAATCCTCTGGCTTCCGGCTACTCTTTGATGTGTTATACATCTTTTCTTTTAGTTTCATTCTATCCCTAACTTCTCTTGTCAGCCACAGTTGCCTCCTACTCCCCTTAGAATCTTTCTTCCTTTTTGGAATGAAATGATCCTGCGTCTTCCGGATTATGCCCAGAAATTCCTGCCATTGCTGTTCGACCGTCATTCCTGCTAGGATCCCTTTCCAGTCTACCTTGGCCAGCTCCCCTCTCATGGCAAGGCAAGGCCAGTTTATTTGTATAGCACCATTCGTGCAAACAGCAATTCAAGGTGCTTTACAGGAAAGAAAAAATAAAATAGTCAATAATTAGAAATTGCAAAATAAGCAATACGACAAATGTATGAATAATAAAACAACGTCAATGAAACAATAAAACGATTTTAAAAAGCACATAAAAGGGTTAAAATTAGACGGTTAAGATTACCTGCATGTCGGGTTATGGAAAAGCTATAGTAAACAACAGTGTTTTTAGGCCTGATTTAAATGCGCTTACAGTCTGTGCACACCTCAGGTGTTCAGGGAGCTTGTTCCACAGGTGTGGAGCACAACAACCCAATGCTGCTTCAGCCTTTTTAGTTCTGACCCTGGGAACACAGAGTAAACCTGTCCCTGAAGACCTGAGGAGTCTAGGCGCCTCATATACAACAAGTAGGTCAGAGATGTATTTTGGACCTAGACCATTCAGTGCCTTGTAGGTCAGTAGCAGAATTTTAAAATCTATCCTCTTACACACAGGGAGCCAGTGCAAAGATTTAAGGACAGGTGTAATGTGGTCCATTTTCTTGGTGTTGGTCAAGACTCTGTCAGCGGCATTTTGGATAAGCTGCAGTTGTTTAATTGATTTTTTACTGAGACCTATAAAGATGCCATTACAATAATCTAACCTAGTAAAAATATATGCATGAACAAGTTTTTCAGTGTCTTCTTTGGACAGAAATCCCTTGATTCTTGCAATATTTTTTAGATGGTAATAGGCAGATCTGGTAATGGTCTTTATGTGGCTGTTAAAATTCAAATCCATGTCCATAACTACACCAAGGTTTCTGGCTTTGTCTGTGGTTTTCAGTGCAATTGAGTCGAGTTGAGCACTCACCTTTAGCCTTGTTTTTTTGGGACCAAAGACAATAATTTCTGTCTTATTTGCATTGAGCTGGAGGAAGTTCTGGTTCATCCACTCATTGATATGTTTGACACACTGGCTCAGTGAGTGTAGGGGACTATGGTCATGTGGTGACCCTGCGATATATAGTTGTGTGTCATCGGCATAAGTGTGGTAGGATATGTTAAAATGCTCTATGATCTGAGCTAGGGGGAGCATATAAATGTTGAACAAAATGGGTCCAAGAATGGAGCCCTGAGGAACTCCGCATGTGAGTTTTGTACGTTCTGATTCATAATTACCAAGGGAAACAAAATAATCCCGATCTTTCAAGTAAGATTTGAACCAGTCCAGCACAGAACCAGAGAGTCCCACCCACTTCTCCAGTCTGTCAAGCAGTATGTTGTGGTCCACCATATCAAAAGCAGCACTGAGATCTAGCAGTACCAAAACTGAAGCTTTTGATGCATCACTGTTTAGATGTATGTCGTTTAGGACCTTAGTGAGTGCAGTCTCGGTGCTGTGATGTGGCCGAAATCCCGACTGGAAAACATTAAAAATATTGTTTTGGGTCATAAAGCAGTAAATTTGTTGGTAAACTACCCTTTCAATAATCTTTGCCAAAAATGCTAAATTAGATATGGGCCTGTAGTTGCTCATAGCTGGGGCATCCAAATTAGGCTTCTTCAATAGGGGCTTGATCACTGCTGTTTTTAAGGCTTCGGGAAAATGCCCCGATTGAAGGGAAGTGTTTACTATGTTCAGTACTTCTGGTGCAACACTGTTAAAAATATTTTTAAAGAAGCTTGTGGGCAGCAGATCAAGACAGCAGGCAGTGGACTTTAGCTGTTGAACAGTTTCAGTCAGAGATGCACAATCTAAAAGTTTAAAATGTTGTAGATGCATTAGTGAATCTGGAGGCATAGGTGACAAAGCCATGTTCCCTGAGGTTGAGCTAGACATTGTTTGTCTTATCTTCAGAATTTTATCGGTGAAGAAATCTGCAAAGTCATTGCACGACTTGCTGGACAGGAGCTCAGGAGGGACTGATGATGAGGAGTTTGTCAGTCTATCGACAACAGCAAACAGGGTGCGGGAATTATTATTTTTGTTGATAACCTCTGATAGAAAGGACTGCCTTGCCCCTTTCAATTCCTGATTCTAGATACGGAGGTTGTCTTTGTAGATGTCGTAGTGGACCTGTAGTTTGGTTTTTCGCCACCTACGTTCGGCCAGTCTACACTTTGTTCTTTGGGATCTCACTGCTGTGGCATTTCTCCATGGTGACTTTTTCCTTCCAGATAAATCTTTGGTCTTTAGTGGTGCAATAGCATCCATAGTCATAACATTGGAGCTAAAACCATCTCATGCCTTCATATACCCCTTCTTATACTTCTTCTCCTTCTTCTCTTTATTTTTATACTGTCCTTGACTTCCCTTATCAGTCCATTGCTCCCCTTCGAATCTCTCTTCCCCTTTGGAACATAGCTTTCAAGGCATATATTCGTGAACAAATTATTTCATACTCCGCGGGATTTAAAAAACAACTAAAAATGAAATATGTACATTGGCTGATGAGATTAAAGAAATTGATTAAAAGCTATTCAATAGCTCCTAGTCTAGAGCTCTATAAGAATAGAGTTGAACTTCAACTGAGACATGATTTGGTATTAGTATCACCGATTGAGAATCAGTTACTTAAAACCAAAAGTCAATTTTATATACATGGCGATAAATCTGGGAAATTACTCGCCAATCAGTCGAAAGCTGTGTCAGCCAAACGTCAGATTATTAAAGTGAGTAAACGGGATGGTACATTGACTGTAGACCATGATGAAATTAATAAATCCTTCCAGGAATTTTATACCTCCCTATACCAATCAGAATTTCCTACTGATTCCAATATAATGCATGAGTTTTTTAACATAGAAACATAGAAATTAGGTGCAGGAGTAGGCCATTCAGCCCTTCAAGCCTGCATCGCCATCAATATGATCATGGCTGATCATCCAACTCAGTATCCTGTACCTGCCTTCTCTCCATACCCCCTGATCCCTTTAACCACAAGGGCCACATCTAACTCCCTCTTAAATATAGCCAATGAACTGGCCTCAACTACCTTCTGTAGCAGAGATTTCCAGAGATTTACCACTTTCTGTGTGAAAAATGTTTTTCTCATCTCGGTCCTAAACGATTTCCCCCTTATCCTTAAACTGTGACCACTTGTTCTGGACTTCCCCAACATCGGGAACAATCTTCCTGCATCTAGCCTGTCCAACCCCTTAAGAATTTTGTAAGTTTCTATAAGATCCCCCCTCAATCTTCTAAATTCTAGCGAGTATCCAGTCTTTCTTCATATGAAAGTCCTGACATCCCAGGAATCAGTCTGGTGAACCTTCTCTGTACTCCGTCTATGGCAAGAATGTCTTTTCTCAGATATGGAGACCAAAACTGTACGCAATACTCCAGGTGTGGTCTCAGCAAGACCCTGTACCACTGCAGTAGAACCACCCTGCTCCTATACTCAAATCCCTTTGCTATGAATGCTAACATACCATTCGCTTTCTTCACTGCCTGCTGCACCTGCATGCCCATTTTCAATGACTGGTGTACCATGACACCCAGGTCTCGTTGCATCTCCCCTTTTCCTAATCGGCCACCGTTCATATAAAGAAACTGAACTTGCCAAATTTACCATATAATGAGTCTCTGTTGATGAACCCATCACGGAGGAAGAAATACAGAAAGCAATCCTTTCGATGAATTCTGGTAAAGCTCCCGGTCTGGATGGGGTTACAGTGGAATATATAAAGTATTTTTCGAGTTTACTGTCCCACTGGCTATGCAAGTTTTTTAAAGAAGCCTTTTTAATGAATATATTACCACAATTCTTTTATGAAGCATCTATTTCTTTAATTCTTAAAAAAGATAAAGACCCTACTGAAGTGACATCATATAGACCTATATCACCGTTAAATGTAGATTCCAAAATTCTTTCAAAAATATTAGCTATGTGATTGACTTTCATATGAAGAAAGACTGGATAGACTCGGCTTGTACAAGCTAGAATTTAGAAGATTGAGGGGGGATCTTATAGAAACTTACAAAATTCTTAAGGGTTGGACAGGCTAGATGCAGGAAGATTGTTCCCGATGTTGGGGAAGTCCAGAACTAGGGGTCACAGTTTAAGGATAAGAGATGAGAAAACCATTTTTTACACAGAGAGTGGTGAATCTGTGGAATTCTCTGCCACAGAAGGTAGTTGAGGCCAGTTCATTGGCTATATTTAAGAGGGAGTTAGATGTGTAAAAAATCTATAAACTAAATCTAAGTAAGAGTGAGCTTTTTCCATTAAACAATCACATTTTGAATTATGGACAGTTTCCATTTAGATTGACTACCGACTGTTCTACTTATTTAGGCATTAAGATTACCAAGACACACAAGGATCTATTTAAAGCCAATGTTATGCTCCTAATTGACCATATCAGGCAACAGTTTACTAAATGGTCACAAATGTCCTTATATCTAATCGGCCGAATCAATGCTATTAAAATGTTTATCCTGCAAACTTGCTTGTATTTATTTCAGACATTTATTTATTTTACTTTTCTTCACATCGGTTGGAAGCTGCATACTAAATCTCGTTGCACTGACGTGCAATGACAATAAAAGATATTATTATTATTATTATACCTGTTATTAATGTAATCCTGATCCCTATGTATCAATATCACTGTGATGTTTATCATTATTGGGTTTTTTTGTGTTGTTTTGTTTTTGTTTTTGAAAAAAATTAATAAAAAGATTTTAAAAAAAAAGAAAGGAACATAGCCGTGCTGTCCTCCACTTATGTAGGCTGCGTCCAGTCCACGTGCTCGACCTCCTGGAGCAGTGCCCGGTCCAGCCTGGCCCCAGTCTGCTGCGGGGCCTCCAGCGGCCCACTCCCCCGTCAAGGCCTTTTAGCCCCTTCCGCAGCCTGTCTGTGCACAGGCCCTCCCTCCCCTCCAGGCGGGTTTCCAGTCAGCAGTACCCTGTAGCTCTAGTGCAGAGGTCGGCAACCTTGTTCTGCATAGGGGCCAGGACACATGTCTGTGAGCAGATGGCGGGCCACATGTAATCACGTGAACCCACGGATCCTGCCCCGGATGGCAGGCATCAAATCACATGTACAAAGAAGGTAGACAAAAACGCTGGAGAAACTCAGCGGGTGAGGCAGCCTCATGCAATCCTTGCGTGTCTCACCCGCTGAGTTTCTCCAGCATTTTTGTCTGCCTTCGATTTTTCCAGCATCTGCAGTTCTTTCATAGAAACATAGAAATTAGGTGCAGGAGTAGGGCATTCGGCCCTTCGAGCCTGCAGCGCCATTCAATATGATCATGGCTGATCATCCAACTCAGTATACTGTCCCTGCCTTCTCTCCATACCGCCTGAACCCTTTAGCCACAAGGGCCACATCTAACGCCCTCTTAAATATAGCCAATGAACTGGCCTCAACTACCTTCTGTGGCAGAGAATTCCAGAGAATGTTTTTCTCATCTCGATCCTAAAAGATTTCCCCCTGATCCTTAAACTGTGACCCCTTGTTCTGGACTTCCCCAATATCGGGAACAATCTTCCTGCATCTAGCCTGTCCAACCCCTTAAGAATGTTGTACGTTTCTATAAGATCCCCCCCTCAATCTTCTAAATTCTAGCGAGTACAAGCCGAGTCTATCCAGTCTTTCTTCATATGAAAGTCCTGACATCCCAGGAACCAGTCTGGTGAACCTTCTCTGTACTCCTTCTATGGCAAGAATGTATTTTCTCAGATTAGGAGACCAAAACTGTTCTTAGCCGAATGGCGTACTCCTGCACCTATTTTTTAGGTTACCTCCTCCCCTCCCCTGCATTGATTGCAGCTTCTGCCTCCCCTCCCACTGCCCAGTCTTGAGTTCCTCGTCTTTGCGATGCAAGGGGAAACCCACGCGGTCGCAGGGAGAACGTGCAAACACCACATAGACAGCACCCAAAGTCAGGATCAAAGCTGTGTCTCTGACACTGGGAGACAGCAGGTCTACTCGCTACATTGTGTGCTGCCCTAGAACCCTATTCCACAAGATGGTGCAGTGGAAGCTATATCCATCTCTCCCCCATCCTATTCTCCGACCAGCCTGACTGTCCCCCTGGTTATATTTTACTTTGTACGCCTCATTGTCACCTTCACCTCAGCCAACAATGACCCATTCTACATTTTCCTTGAACTTTGTCCCCTTTGATCTTGCGTTTCACACCTTACCCTTCCATATCTCCGTGTCTCCCTCTCCCGACTCTCAGTTTGAAGAAGGGTCTCGACCCGAAACCTCACGCATTCCTTCTCTCCAGAGATGCTGCCTGTCGTGCTGAGTTACTCAAGCTTATTGTGTCCATCTTGGGGGAAACCTCCAGATGTGATGCCACCCCTTCCTGCCCCCACCACAGATGCCGCCTGACCCACGAGGCCCTCCAGCACTTTGTCCCTCCCCACCCCCTCTCCGCCCGCCCCGCCTGCAGATCTACACTAACACACAACACAAGAAGATAAGACACAAAAAGGTGGAGTAACTCAGTGGGTCAGGCAGCATCTCTGAAGAAACAGAATAGAAACAGAGAGAATAGGTGCGACACATTCCCCTACCCTGCCACAATGTCACAGAGTGAGTCTAGAAGTGTGAGGGGGGACCTCATTGAAACATACCGAACAGTGAAAGGTTCGGATAGAGTGGATGTGGAGAGGATGTTACATAGAAACTTAGAAAATAGATGCAGAAGTAGGCCATTCGGCTCTTCGAGCCAGCACCGCCATTCAACATGATCATGGCTGATCATCCAGAATCAGTACCCCGTTCCTGCTTTTCCCCGCATATCCCTTGATTCCGTTAGCCCTAAGAGCTAAATCTAACTCTCTTGAAAACATCTAGTGAATTGGCCTCCACTGCCTTCTGTGCCAGAGAATTCCATCGATTCACAACTTTCCGGGTGAAATTGTCTTTCCTCATCTCAGTCCTAAATGGCCTTCCCCTTATTATTAAACTGTGACTATTAAACTGTTCTGCCCCCTCCCCCCCCCCCCGCAAACATGGCGAATATGTTTCCTGTATCTAGCCTGTCCAATCCCATAAGAATTTTATATGTTTCTATAAGATTCTATCAGAATGGGTGACTTTTCGTGTCGAGACCCTTCTTCATACAAGGACGAGGTGGGACAGATGGAGCGTGGTATCTCCCGTTTGGAAGTTTTTTGGTGAATTATTTAATCCCGATCGGGCTAAACCTTTGTCCGGGTTTCTGTCTCCAGCCAGCACGTAAACAGGCCATTCGGCCCATCAGGCAACTGCCAGCCACCCCTCCACACCCATTAACCCACAAACCTGCATGCCTTTGAAGTGTGGGAGGAAACCCATGTAGTCACAGAGAGGACGTGCAAACTCCAAACAGACAGAGATACAGCGTGGAAACAGAACCTTCAGTCCACGCCGACCATTGAACACACTAGATATCCCACTTTCTCATCCACTCCCTATACACTAGGGGACAATTTATTAGTTTCCACTAGTGGGAGAGTCTAGGACTAGAAGTCATAGCCTCAGAATTAAAGGACATTCTTTTAGGAAGGAGATGAGGAGAAATGTCATTAGTCAGAGGGTGGTCTGTGGAGTTAATCTGTAGAACCCGCCTGTGGAATTCTTTGCCACGGCAGGCCGTGGAGGCCATGTCAATGGATATATTTAAGACAGAGATACAGTGCCTTCCATAATGTTTGGGACAAAGACACATCATTTATTTATTTGCCTCTGTACTCCACAATTTGAGATTTGTAATAGAAAAAAAATCACATGTGGTTAAAGTGCACATTGTCAGTATTATTTAAGGTTATTTTTTATACATTTTAGTTTCACCATGTAGAAATTACAGCTGTGTTTTTACAAAGTCCCCCCATTTCAGGGCACCATAATGTTTGGGACACATGGCTTCACAGGTGTTTGTAATTGCTCAGGTGTGTTTAAATGACTCCTTAATGCAGGTATAAGAGAGCTCTCAGCACCTAGTCTTTCCTCCAGTCTTTCCACCACCTTCAGAAACTTTTATTGCTGTTTATCAACATGAGGATCAAAGTTGTGCCAATGAAAGTCAAAGAAGCCATTATGCGACTGAGAAACAAGAATAAAACTGTTAGAGACATCAGCCAAACCTTAGGCTTACAAATCAACTGTTTGGAACATCATTAAGAAGAAAGAGAGCACTGGTGAGCTTACTAATCGCAAAGGGACTGGCAGGCCAAGGAAGACCTCTACAGCTGATGACAGAAGAATTCTCTCTATAGTAATGAAAAATCCCCAAACACCTGTCTGACAGATCAAAAACACTCTTCAGGAGTCGGGTATGGATTTGTCAATGACCACTGTCCGCAGAAGACTTCATGAACAGAAATAGAGGCTACACTGCAAGATGAAAACCACTGGTTAGCCGCAAAAATCAGTTTGCCAAGAAGTACTTAAAAGAGCAACCACAGTTCTGGAAAAAGATCTTGTGGACAGATGAGACGAAGATTAACTTCTATCGGAGTGATGTCAAGAGCAAAGTAGGGAGGAGAGAAGGAACTGCCCAAGATGCAAAGCATACCACATCATCTGTGAAACACGGTGGTGGGGGTGTTATGGCCTGGGCATGTATGGCTGCTGAAGGTACTGGCTCACTTATCTTCATTGATGAAACAACTACTGAAGGGAGTAGCATGATGAATTCTGAAGTGTACAGACACATTTAATCTGCTCAAGTTCAAACAAATGCCTCCAAATTCATTGGCCGGCGGTTCATTCCACAGCAAGACAATGATCCTAAACATACTGTTAAAGCAACAAAGGAGTTTTTCAAAGCTATAAAATGCTCAATTCCTGAGTGGCCAAGTCAATCACCCGATCTGAACCCAATTGAGCATGCTTTTTATTCGCTGAAGAGAAAACTGAAGGGGACTAGCCCCCAAAACATGCATAAGCTAAAGATGGCTGCAATACAGGCCTGGGAGAGCATCACCAGAGAACACACCCAGCAACTGGTGTTGTCCATGAATCACAGACTTCAAGCAGTCATTGCATGCAAAGGATATGCAACAGAATACTAAACATGACTACTTTCATTGACATGACATTGCTGTGTCCCAAACATTATGTCCGGAATTGGCGGCGCTGGTGAACGGCTGCGGCTCGCCTGCAGTCCGTTTGTCTTTACTTTTTTGTGTTGTTTTTTTTCGTTTTGTCTCGTTGCGTTTTTGGATTTTAGGTTGTGTTTATGTTGGGGGGTTGAAACGGGTGGGGGGTTGAAACGGGGTTTGCTGTCTCTCCCTTGGGGGGAATACGACTTTTTCGTCGTATGCCCCCTCTCTGCCTCCGTCTGCGCTGAGCCCTAATGGCGGAGCTGGCGACCTAGGGACTCCGGAGGCAGCCTGTCACGACTCGCCCTGGGTTCGCTCCCGTGAGGGTGGCCCAGCTCGGGGCTGGAACTGCGCTCCCGTGAGGACGGCCTGGCGAGGGGGCGAGACTCTCCCGTGAGCGGCTGTGGCACTCCCGTCGGAGTGGCCCAGCCCGAGGGTGGAACGGCACTCCCGTCGGAGTGGCCCAGCCCGAGGGTGGAACGGCACTCCCGTCGGAGTGGCCCAGCCCGAGGGAGGAACGGCGCTCCCGTCGGGGCGGCCCAGCTCGAGGGAGGAACGGTACTCACGTGAGGGCGATCCGGCTCGGGGCTGGAACGGTGCACCGGTGGCTGGGACGACGTTCTGGCGGCGGTGACCTGAGTCCGGGTTTCAGCCGCGGGCCAGCGGCTGTGTACGCTGGACTGGAGGGCGGCAGCTTCGATCACCCCGTGTTTGAGCCGGCCCATTCGCGGGGTTCGGTGAGCTGTTGTGCCATCGCCCGGTGGGGAATCGCCTCAGCGCAGAGGGAGAAGAGGAGGGAAGAGACAGTAACCCTAAGATTTTTTGCCTCCACCACAGTGAGGAGATGCTTGGAGGATACACTGTGGTGGTGTTAATTTGTGTTTATTGTTGTTTTTATGGTATTGTATGTATGACTGCAGGCACGAAATTTCGTTCAGATCGTAAGGTCTGAATGACAATAAAGGGATTCAATTCAATTCAATTCAATTCAATTATGCTTCCCGAAATGGGGGATGGGGGGGGGGGGGGGGGGAACCTATGTATAAACACTCCTGTAATATCTACATGGTTAAACCAAAATGTATAAAAATGGCCTTTATTAAAATCTGACAATGTGCACTTTAACCACATGTGATTTTTTTCTATTACAAATCTCTAATTGTGGAGTACAGAGGCGAATAAATAAATGATGGGTCTTTGTCCCAAACATTATGGAGGGCACTGTAGATAGATTATTGATTAGTGCGGGTGTCAGAGGTTATGGGGAGAAGGCAGGAGAATGGGGTTGTGAGGGAGAGATAGATCAGCCACAATTGAATGGCGGGGTAGACATGATGGGCCGAATGACCTTCTACTTCTATCACATGATTTTTTACCCCAAAGGGGACAATCCCCTTTCCCTCTCCTCTCCCGGTACACTAACACCATCCTACACAACACCACCTACACACAATTTGGAGTTTTTAACTGAAGCCAATTAACCTGCTAATCTGCACGTCTTTGGAGTGTGGGAGGAAACCCACGCAGGTCACAGGGGAAGGAACGCACAAAGTCCACACAGACAGTACACCGCCCCCGGCCGGCGCTTCATTCAATGTCCCCCACGCTACCTCCAGTGTTGAGCAAGACCAATTTTATTTCAATATATCCGATCTGTGGCGGGGGGGGGGGGGGAGAGAGACTCCCACATGCGTGACTGTGTTGAGGGAAGGGGGAGGACACAAGGGGAGGGGAGGGGAGGTGGGGGAGGTATAAAGATAGTCTACACCGTGCCACCTGTCTCGGGCCCTACGGGGAGAGATGCCTACCCTACGCCCCCTCCTCTCCCCGACCACCATGGGTCTCGATCACGCGCTCCCCAGCGACTAATATTTGCCCCCTCCACTCCCCCGAATCCTCCTCCAACTCTCTCTCCTCCCCTCTCTAACCTCCCACCCTCTCTCTCTCCTACCCCCTCCTCAGTCCTCCCCATTCTCCCTCTCCGCTCCCACTCTCCCCCTCCCCCTCCAATCCTCTCCTCTCTCCTCTTAACTCTTTTCTACCCCTTCTCTCGCCCCTCCATTCACGAATTAGCTGCGGGATTATCGTGCAAACCTGTGGTTCCGTGCGTCCGTAATTTTGGTGTAATGCTTTTATTCACGTTTGTCGTGCCATGTCTGGCCCTGGTTTTGTAATTTGTTTAATTTGGTTTCGAGATACAGCACGGATACAGGCCATTCAGCCCACTGAGCCCGTACCGACCAGCGTTCCCCGCACAACAACACCATCCTACACACACTATGGACAATTTACATTTTTACCAAGCCAATTAACCCACAGAACTGTACGTCTCTGGAGTGTTGGAGGAAACCGAAGATGTCGGAGAAAACCCATGTAGGAATGTACAAACCTCGCACAGACAAGCACCCGTAGTCAGGATTGAACCTGGGTCTCTGGCGCCGTAAGGCAGTAGATCTAACGCCAGTTTAGTTCGTTTAGTTTACTGTCACGTGTACCGAGGTACAGTGAACATCCTTTGTTGCTTGCTAACCAGTCAGCAGAAAGACAACACATGATTACAATTGATCCATTTACAGTGTACAGATACATGATAAGGGAATAACGTTTAGTGCAAGGTATAGCCAGCAAAGTTCGACCAAGGGTCATCAAAGAGGTAGATGGTAGTTCAGGACTGCTCTCTGGTTGTGGTAGGATGATTCAGTTGCCTGATAACAGCTGGGAAGAAACTGTCCCTGAATCTGGTGGTGTACGTGTTCACTCTTTTCGCACTATGCCACAATGCCACCCTAAAGATGCTTTATATATTTTATTTTTGCTCCAGCTAAATTATTATTATTATTTTTATTTAACAATTTTTTTTTTAGAAGTAAAGTACATTACATTAATACAAGCCAAATATAACTTATTACATTTCTTGTACCACTTCATTTTTTAAGCTTTCAAAAGAGAAAAAAGTAAAGAAAGTGAGAAAGAGTCGTGATTGTGTGAAAAAGTGATCAAGAAAAAAGACCCATTACGCGAAGAGTTCGAGAAAAAAGTTAAGAAATAGGCCGTAGAAAAGACAAAAGAGAAAATGAATCAAAAGCTCTATTAAGAAGACAGGTCAGAAAGGAATATACCAAATTCGTATTTTTCATACCCCCTTACCAGATCCTGAAACCATTTCTTTTCAGAGTCCTGTTGCACCTTATACTTGTAGTAAGTCGATAAATAGAGACCACGTCTTTTGGAAGTGGTCTAATTTGTTTGCAAGAAGGAGTCTCATATCTTCCAGGTGTAATGTTTCGAACATATTTGAAATCCACATATTTATTGTTGGTATAGGGGCGTTTTTCCAGAATTTAAGTATAAGTTTTTTCCCGTTATTAACCCGTAATTAAATAGATTCTTTTGAAACACAGTTAGTTCAGGGCTGCCTTCCATTGTTCCAAAAATAATAAATTCTGCTTTTGGTATCAATTTTATTTTAACTAATTTTGTGAAGATTTCAAAAATGTCAGTCCAAAATTTTTAGATTTTTATACAAAAAACAAATGACTGCGTACAGTTTTGGTCTCCTAATCTGAGGGAAGACATTCTTGCCATAGTGGGAGTACAGAGAAGGTTCACCAGACTGATTCCTGGGATGGCAGGACTTTCATATGAAGAAAGACTGGATAGACTCGGCTTGTACACGCTAGAATTTAGAAGATTGAGGGGGGAACCTTATGGAAACTTACAAAATTCTTAAGGGGTTGGACAGGCTAGACGCAGGAAGATTATTCCCGATGTTGGGGAAGTACAGAACTAGGGATCACAGTTTAAGGATAAGAGGGAAGTCTTTTCTAGGATAAGAGGGAAGTCTAGATGAGAAAATCATTTTTTACACAGTGGTGAATCTGTGGATTTCTTTGCCACCGAAGGTAGTTGAGGCCAGTTAATTGGCTACATTTAAGAGGGAGTTAGATGTGACCCTTGTGGCCAAAGGGATCAGGAGGTATGGAGAGAAGGCAGGGATGGGATACTGAGTTGGATGATCAGCCATGATCATATTGAATGGCGGTGCAGGCTTGAAGGGCCGAATGGCCTACTCCTGCACCTATTTTTCTATGTTTTTCTATGTTTTCTATAGTAGCTCCAGCAAAATTATGGGGTGAAATGATTCTCTGAATAGTTTGCATGATCCGGTGTTGTGCAATGTGTTGGAGAATTGAATAACGGACGAGGTGACGCCAGGTGGCAGCCTGTTTGTACTTCCTCATTCGGGAGGAAGTGGATGTACTTGTGGATACAAAGTGCTGGAGTAACTCAACGCTTTGGGTATCATTCTTGGGGGAAACCAGCTGAGTTACTCTCTTTGCACTTTGCGAAATTGCTCGCAATTTGTTTAATTTGACGACACAGAGTGGAAACGAGCCCCTCGGTCCACCAAGTCCACGCCGACCAACAATCTCCGCACACTAACACTATCCTACACGCACTTCGCGTAACTCAATTCAATCTCCCTCATATATACCAATTTCTAAAACATCTCTATCCATCTATCCGCTATAAATATTATGTCAGATCTTATTTGTAAATACATTTTAGTTTAAATCTATATCAAAAGTAAGATCTTGACCACTTCCGATGTTATTCCGCCCTTCTATCTCCACCTATCCCCAAACTCGCCTTTACTGCGCTGTTGAATTCCGCACCAACACCGCTTGTGTCGCGTTGTAACTCGGGGGGGGGGGGTTTACGACCCGGGGGAGCCCGGAGCTCAGGACCCGCCGCCCGCGGCTGCTGCTGAACCCGCGGGAAGGGAGATTGTTTCAATCTTTATATTTTCACAAAAGTAATTTCTGTTCCGTTGCCGGACGCGGTTAACGCGTTAAAATGAACGGATCGACAGACAGACAGACAGACAGCTCTGATTTCAGTTGCTGTTTATTTCACTCTTCCCACATTTACATTTTTTTTACACACCCGGAGCGGAACCGGAGCAGATTCTCAGCCAGTTTCCATCCCAAGGCGCAAAGAAAGGATAAAGTTTCCCCGTGAATTTATTCCCAGTGAAGGTGTGGAGATGGGACTTGGTGTCCGCGTCGTGAAATGAAACTGTCCCGGACTCGTAACTGAGATAAACTCCCACCCTCCCGGGGATGGGACGGGCGGGGAGACGGGATGGAGGGGAGGTGAATACAACAAACCCGCCAACCCAACCCCGCCCGATGCTCCAGACTCCAGACTCCGGGGTCAGGTCGACCCGTCTCTTCCTGTCCACAGACTCTACGGCGACTCCCAGACACCAGGCCTGACTCCCCGCCACCTCCACCTCCCAGTAATGTCTCCCCGATGTGAATCCCTCCGATCCCAGCACACACGGCCAGCCTGTAAACCTCTTCCCGGTGTCAGGGAGACTCCTCTCGGTCCCGGTACATCTCACCCTCTTCCGATCCTCAGACACCTCGAGCAGCGGATGCGCTGTTTCCACATCCAGGGTGACGGAGACTGGGGGGAGAAGCAGAGAATCAGAGAGTCCCCGGGGGTCGGGGGGAGACTCGGGCAGCGCGGCCCCGGGACCCGGGGAGAAGCCGCTCGGCCTCAGGCACAGGCGGGCGGACAACTGGAACCTTGCCCGGGGTTTCACCCACAACCACATCCGGTGGACAACAGACATCTTTCCCAGAGTGTTTATCCAGGGAAGGAGAGGGGAATTTCGTGAGGTGGGGGAGGGTGGACGGGGAGGACGAGTGCGGAGAGTGAGGAGGATTGCGAGGTTGCGGTGGGGATGGAGAAATGAAGCGGGCTATTCAGAAATGGAGGCAGATCGGAGCAAGAGGATATTGAGGTGAGTGGTAGTTTGAGGTTGTTAAAGAGGAGGTAGAGGTGTGGAGTCGCCATGACCATAGTGAATGGGAGGGGGAGACATGAGCGGCCAGAGAACCTGCCCCTGTTTCTTTGAGTGGAGGGTGAGAGAGACGGAGGGGTGGCTTGGACCATGGGAGGAAGCAGAGGTTGAATGATGGGGTGTTGGACAGAATGGGTGGAGACTTGTGGTTGTAGGGTCGCTGACAGAGGGGATTCACGGGTGGATTTGATGGGAGTGTACAACCAAGAACACACTGATCTCATTGTGAACCAATATATGAACTTCACTGAGGGACTTGACAATGTTCCACATGTAAGGCTGGTCCAGAAAGTGAAGGCAGGTGAGATCCAAGGCGAGCTGGTGAAATTGATCCACATTTGGCTTGGTGGTTGGAGGTAGAAGGTAGCGGTAGAAGGATGATTTTTCTGCTTGGAGGTCTGTGACTGGAGGAGTGCAGCAGAGATCGGTGCTGCAGCAGGGATATCAAATCAAGGGAGTACAGGTTTATCTTGAGAGCAAGGAATTTTAAAGTGGATCTGAGTTGTAAGTTTTCTTTACACTGAGAGTGGGTGATATCTGGAACATGCTACAGAGGAGGCGGTGGTGAGATCTAATCATTATATGTGAGGCACTTATCTAGGTGAGGTGCAGAAGAATACCAATGTAATGTGGGCAAATCGATTAGTAAAGATGGTAAATAGTTGGACATGGACATGATGGGCCAAAGGGCCTGACTCTGTAATGTACAACCACGGCCTTCAGCTCCAAGAGCACTGAATGACTGAGTCTCCACAGCCACCTGTGCAGGGAATTCCAAAGGTTCTCCAGTCTCTGCGTGCAGTAATGTCTCCTTATCTCTGCCCTACATGTTGCAGCCCACATTCTGAGAGGGTGCCCTTTCTCCACACCCCTCAGACAGGGGAAACATCACCCCTGCAGCCAGCCCACTGAGCCCTGTAAGAACTTTGTGTTTCACTGAGATCTCCTCCTATACACCCGAACTCTGGAGTACACAGGCCTAGTCTACTCAATCTCACCCCGCACAACAAACTCATTGTCCCAGGAACAAGTATTGTTAATCTTTGCTTCAATTCCTCTGTGTCAAGTCTGTCAATTTATCGGTACACAGGAGCATAGGAACACAAGAAAACAGGAGCAGGATTAGAATCCGCTCCTCAGGCTTGCCGCTCCATTCCATGGCTGATCTAAGCTGGCACCAATTCCTCTTCTGTGTGAGTTCCCCATAATCTTAAATACTGGATCTATCAAATATTTATTTGTAGCCAAGTTGCACATATCCAATAACTCAGCTTTTCACCACCACCTTGGGCACAACATGCCAGATATTCACTGCCCTCTGAGAGATGCAACTTCTACACACCGCATGAGAGGCTGCTCTGGAAGGTTGGATCTCATGGAATCCGGGGTGAATTAGCCGATGGAATACAATATTTACCGGAAGGTCGCAGACAGAGGATGTTGGTAGAGGGTCGTGTTTCAGACTGGAGACAGAGTCCACTGTTGTTCTTTATTTATATACACGATTGGGTGTGTATGTAGGTTGTACGGTTAGTCAGTTTGCAGATGGAACTAAAATTGGTAACATTGTGGAGAGTGAAGAAGGTGATCTGAGAGTAAATGTGATCCCGGTGAACTGGGCCAATGGGCTCAGGAACGGCAGGTGGTATTTATTCATGTGAAGGTGAGGTGATGCACTTTGCTGAGACAAACCAGGGCAGGACTTACACAGTAAACGGGGAACTTTATAGAACTGAGAGATCTCGGGCTGCAGGTACACAATGCCATGGAAGATGAAACAGTGACAGGCAGTGTGGTGAAGATTGTGTTTGTCACTCATGCTTTCATAGGTCAGGATATTACATTTGACACAATATGGTTGTTAGTAGATTAGAGAGGGTGCAAAAGTATTTACGATAATTTCATCAGGTCTGAAGGGTTGGGTTATAAGGAGACGTTGTACAGGCAGGAACATTTGTCTTTGGAGCCCGTCCGGGTGTTTTTATAGCTGTGTATAAGATCTATATAAGGTGCACAGGTAGGGTGAATAGCCACAGTATTTCACCCAAAGCAGGAGAGTATGAACGTCTAACTCTGTGATGCTTCCCAGCTGATGGGTTTAGTGGTAGATCCAATTTCCCTTCAGTCCCAAAGACCATTAATGTTTGCATCTAGGTATTGCTTAAAGATATCAGAAACAAGAATAATGGTGAAGGTACAAGCTTTACCTCGTTTGAAGTCATCAGATGTTTCTTTGAATACCGTGTTGAACGAAACAGGGCAATGAAACTTTTCAATCGGCAAGGCTTCATCTACCACCGACAGTGGTTTGGTTTCATCACTAACCCTGCAAATAATGAACAGCTGTTTATAAACTGAGCATTAGAAATGTGTTAAGGTGTTCCACAAAACACTTACACTGTTTCCGTCAAGACAATGTCCTACCTTCGCTTGCGACCAGCTTCCTCCTGAAAGAAATAAAACACAAATCTCAATTGACTGAGATGGACCGTCCTCATCCCGACAGCGGGAATTTCACCAAATTTCTACAACCCTCTGATAATTCCCATTTCCCAACTCTTATCGCCACTGACATGCAGACAGAAAGCGGATATTGTCGCAGAGATGTAGAACGATGGGGGAAAGCACAAGGAATGTTCATGAGAATGACGCCACAACTGAGAGGATGGAACTTAATGAAAAGACTGGGCAGGTCATGGGATTTCATCTGTAGAAGTTTTCAGGAATGATGAGAGGGCATTTAATATTATCGGTGGATTTAAATGTGTGGGGATGAAATAATATCTCAAATTGAAGGGGAGACTAATAATCAAAGTTGAAATGTAACGCGGTCTTCAATAAATACCTAAAGGAATGCAGTCATGAGAACATGGACCTCACTTGCATTGGAGGGACTGAAGCCAACAGCAGAGATAAATTTAAATGCAAGCGGTG
This sequence comes from Amblyraja radiata, assembly GCF_010909765.2. Taxonomy (NCBI): domain Eukaryota; kingdom Metazoa; phylum Chordata; class Chondrichthyes; order Rajiformes; family Rajidae; genus Amblyraja; species Amblyraja radiata. The sequence goes on from NC_045991.1 coordinate 11,967,694, forward strand.
ATAATTGCTCGGTTCTAAGCTTCCCCCCAGTCGAGTTTCAGTAAAAGCACTGAATCAAGCACTTGAATCAATTAATTGTATTCTACCAAAAGTGTGTCACAGATCACACACTGTACCTATCCCACCGTGGGTCGATCCCTGCGTCTATCTGTTCAAGCCCTCTAGGCCTCGCACAGACAGAGGCACTCCAGAAGGGTACCTGGTCCTGAGCGCTCTTCCAGATGATCGGCCCTGAGCCTCGTGACCAGGGACTTTTATCTGTCCCACAAACTCGAGGGGCCGAACCACGTGGGGGTTGTCTCTTAATCACCCAATTACAAATATCGATTAACCCCATACATAACAGGCATTTCCCTAACCACGGGAGAGAGACATGTGGGTCACGCTAAGGAAGGGCAAGGGGCAGAGGCAGGAACGAGTGAGTACTCCAATGTCGGTACACCTTGCAAATAAGTACTCCTGTTTGAGTACGGATGGGGGTGACAGCCTACCCGGGGGTAGCGACAGCGGACGGGCCTCCAGCACAGAGACCGGCCCTGTTGCTCCGAAAGGTAGGGAAAAAAGAAGAGGGCAATTGTAATTGGGGACTCTATTGTTAGGGGGTCGGATAGGCGTTTCTGTGGACGCAGTCGGGAGACCAGGATGGTGGTCGGCCTCCCTGGTGCCAAGGTCTCGGACGTGTCTCAACGCATCCAAGATATCCTGAAATCAGAGGGAGAGGAGCCTGAGGTCGTGGTACATATTGGTACAAATGACATAGGTAAAAAAAGTGAAGAGGTCCTGAAGGGAGGATTTAGGGAGTTGGGAGGAGAGTTAAGGAAAAGGACCAAAAAGGTAACAATCTCAGGATTACTGCCTGTACCACGCGACAGTGAGAGTAGGAATGGTGCGAGGTGGAGGATAAATGCGTGGCTGAAAGACTGGTGCAGAGGGCAGGGATTCAAGTTTCTGGATCATTGGGACTTCTTTTGGGGAAGGTGGGACCTGTACAGAAAGGATGGGTTGCACTTGAACCCGAGGGGGACCAATATCCTGGCGGGGAAATTTGCAAAGGTCACTGGGGAGACTTTAAACTAGAATGGTTGGGGCGAAGGACTCAAATAGAGAAAGCTAGTAGACAGAATGGGAGGCAGGAAGCAGAAAAGGGAAGCACTCGGACACAAGAGGAGAAAGAAAAAAAAAGGAAATAAACAAAGAAGAGACGGGGGGTTTCTTAAATGTGCATATTTTAATGCTAGGAGCATTGTAAGAAAGGTGGATGAGCTTAGAGTCTGGATAGACACCTGGAAGTATGATGTTGTGGCGATCAGTGAAACATGGTTGCAGGAGGGCTGTGATTGGAAACTAAATATTCCAGGATTTCATTGCTTCAGGTGTGATAGAATTGGAGGGGCAAGAGGTGGAGGTGTTGCATTGCTAGTCAGGGAAGATATTACAGCAGTGCTTTGGCAGGATAGATTGGAGGGCTCATCTAGGGAGGCTATTTGGGTGGAACTGAGAAGTGGGAAAGGTGTAGCAACACTTATAGGGGTGTATTATAGACCGCCAAATGGGGAACGAGAATTGGAAGAGCAAATATGTAAGGAGATAGCAGATATTAGTAGTAAGCACAAGGTAGTGATTGTGGGAGATTTCAACTTTCCACACATAGACTGGGAAACACATTCTGTAAATGGGCTGGATGATTTGGAGTTTGTAAAATGTGTGCAGGATAGTTTTTGCAGCAATACATAGAGGTACCTACTAGAGGAGGGGCAGTGCTGGACCTCCTGTTAGGAAATGAGACAGGACAGGTGGCGGAGGTATGCGTTGGGGAGCACTTCTGGTCCAGTGATCACAATACCGTTAGTTTCAATATAATTATGGAGAAGGTCAGAACTGGACCTAGGGTTGAGATTTTCGATTGGAGAAAGGCTAACTTTGATGAGATGCGAGATGATTTAAAAGGTGTGAACTGGGACATTTTGTATTATGGGAAAGATGTAGAAGAGAAATGGAGGACATTTAAAGGGGAAATTTTAAGAGTACAGAATCTTTATGTTCCTGTTCGGTTGAAAGGAAACAGTAAAAATTGGAAAGAGCCCTGGTTTTCAAGGGAAATTGGACATCTTGTTCGGAAAAAGAGGGAGATCTACAATAATTGTAGGCAGCATGAAGTAAATGAGGTGCTTGTGGAGTATAAGGAATGTAAAAAGAATCTTAAGAAAGAAATTAGAAAAGCTAAAAGAAGATATGAGGTTGCTTTGGCAAGTAAGGTGAAAGTAAATCCAAAGGGTTTCTACAGCTATATTAATAGCAAAAGGATAACGAGGGATAACATTGTCCATTGGAGAGACAGAGTGGGCAGCTATCTGCAGAGCCAAAATAGATGGGGGAGATATTGAACAATTTCTTTTCCTCGGTATTCACCAAGGAGAAGGATATTGAATTATGTGAGGTAAGGGAAACGAGTAGAGTGGCTATGGATACTATGAGTTTCAAAGTAAAAGAAGTGCTGACACTTTTGAAAAATATAAAAGTCAATAAGTCTCCAGGTCCTGACAGGATATTCCCTAGGACATTGAGGGAAGTTAATGTAGAAATAGCCGGGGCTATGACAGAAATATTTCAAATGTCATTAGAAACGGGAATAGTCCCCGAGGATTGGCGTACTGCGCATGTTGTTCCATTGTTTAAAAAGGGTTCTAAGAGTAAACCTAGCAATTATAGGCCTGTTAGTTTGACTTCAGTGTTTAAAAGGGAACTGCAGATGCTGGAATATCGAGGGCACACAAAATGCTGGGGAAACTCAGCGGGTGCAGCAGCATCTATGGTCTGAAGAAGGGTTTCGGCCCGAAACGTCGCCTATTTCCTTCGCTCCATGGATGCTGCTGCACCCGCTGAGTTTCCCCAGCATTTTGTGTACAGTTTGACTTCAGTGGTGGGCAAATTAATGGAAAATATACTTAGAGATAATATATATAAGCATCTGGATAAACAGGGTCTGATTAGGAACAGGCAACATGGATTTGTGCCTGGAAGGTCACGTTTGACTAATCTTCTTGAATTTTTTGAAGAGGTTACTAGGGAAATTGACGAGGGTAAAGCAGTGGATGTTGTCTATATGGACTTTTGTAAGGCCTTTGACAAGGTTCCTCATGGAAGGTTGGTTAAGAAGGTTAAACTGTTGGGTATAAATGCAGGAATAGCAAGATGGATTCAACAGTGGCTGAATGGGAGAAGCCAGAGGGTAATGGTGGATGGCTGTTTGTCGGGTTGGAGGCAGGTGACTAGTGGGGTGCCTCAGGTATCTGTGTTGGGTCCTTTGGTGTTTGTCATGTACATCAATGACCTGGATGAAGGGATGGTAAATTGGATTAGTAAGTATGCAGATGATACCAAGATAGGGGGTGTTGTAGATAATGAAGAGGATTTCCAAAGTCTACAGAGTGATTTAGGCCATTTGGAAAAATGGGCTGAAAGATGGCAGATGGAGTTTAATGCTGATAAATGTGAGGTGTTACACCTTGGCAGGACAAATCAAAATAGGACGTACATGGTAAATGGTTGAACAGAGGGATCTGGGAATAACCGTGCATAGTTCCTTGAAGGTGGAATCTCATATAGATAGGGTGGTAAAGAAAGCTTTTGGTGTGCTAGACTTTATAAATCAGAGCATTGAGTATAGAAGCTGGGATGTAATGTTAAAATTGTACAAGGCATTGGTGATACCAAATCTGGAGTATGGTGTACAATTTTGGTCGCCCAATTATAGGAAGGATGTCAACAAAATAGAGAGTGTGGACGGGCTTTAGGACCCGGGGGAGCCCGGAGCTGTGGAACAATCAATGAAAGGGGCGGGGCAAGGCTGAGGGGAGGCGGAGCTCAGCCCCGTCAATCACAGCCCTGACCAGAAAGCCGATGTCATTTGTAATCAGCTTCGGGTAAATTTCATTCCCTTAAACTAAAGTTGTTCCAGTTAAATGGGTGATTGGAACATGAGTCTGACCATAAAATGCCAACAAAAATACAGAAAGCGTTGTCGGCATTCAGCAGGTCGGGCAGTGTACAGTATCTGGAGAGGGAAGGGTTAATATTTCTGAGGTAATATGGAGCAGCAGATTGAACCGCTGCCTCACGGGGCCAGAGACCCGGGTTCGATCCTGACCATGTTCACTGTTCGCAGCGTGCACATTCTCCCTGTGACCGCGTGGGTTTCCTCCGGGTGCTCCGGTTTTCTCCCACATTCAAAAGACATGCGGGTTTGTAGGGTAATTGGCCCTCTGTAAATTGCCCCAAGTATGTTGGGAGTGAACGGGTAGGTGGGATAACAGAGACCAAGTGTTAATTGGTGATCGATGGTCGATGTGGACTCGGTGGGCCGAAGGGCCTACTTCCACGCTGTATCTCTAAAGTAAAGTAAGCTCCACTGGTCAGAAAATCAACCTTGCACTGCCGCTCAACAGAGAAAACAAGACGTCATCAATACTGCACAGGAACAGGCCCTTCAACACACAATGTCTAGATTATGGAAGGACCGTTCAGAAGCCTGATAACAGAGGGAAAGAGGCTGTTCCTGAGACTGGTAAGATTCTGTACCTTCTGCCCGACAAGAACAGTGAGAAGTATGAATGGCCGGGGTAGAACAAGTATTTGATTATGTTGGCTGCTTTTCCATGATGAGGGATGATCTTAGAAGAGATGTGAAAAAATCATGAGAGGAACAGATCGGGTAGTCGCACAGAGCCCCTTGCCCAGAGGAGGGGCATCAAGTACCAGAGGACATAGGGTTAAGGTGAAGGTGGAAAGGTTTAATAGAAACCTGAGGGGTAACTTTGTTCACACAATGGGTGGTAGGTGTATGGAATGAGCTGCTGGAGGAGGTATATGAGGCGGGCACTATCGTAACGTTTCAGAAGCATTTAGGTACATTGATAGGACAGACTGACTCCATGCGGCAGCAAAGATCCCATCTCGGAGCTATAGGATCTTTGGTGAATGTTATTTGTTTAAGAAGGAACTGCAGATGCTGGAAAATCGAAGGTAGACAAAAATGCTGGAGAAACGCAGCGGGTGCAGCAGCATCTAGGCAGCGAAGGAAATGGGCAAGGTTTCAGGCCGAAACCCTTCTTCTGACTGGCGGGGGGCGGGGAGAATAGCGGATAAATGAGGAGGAGACAGTCAGAGGGCTAAAGGAGAGGTAGGAAGGGGAGGAGACAGCAAGGGCTAACAAAATTGGGAGAATTCAATGTGCGTGCCCCCATCAAGCAATGTTACACATTTTTGAGATTTTTAAAATCAAGTCTGCAATTTATCCCAACAGATAAAGCAAAAAAAGAAGTTTAATTTGTCACCTAATTCACTTTCATATCTTCAGTATTAAAAAAAGTCATTGAACTGGCCTCAACTACCTTCTGTGGCAGAGAATTCTACAGATTCACCAGTCTCTGCGTAACAAATGATTTTCTCATCTCGGTCCTAAAAGTCTTCCCTCTTATCCTTAAACTGTGACCACTAGTTCTGGACTTCCCCAACATCGGGGATAATCTACCTGCATCTAGCCTGTCCAACCCTTTAAGAATTTTGTAAGTTTCTATAAGAATATGTGGCCATTTTCATACTCGGAAATTAGCATCTTGTTCCCTATTGCTTTTCCATTGACTTAACACAAAAGCTGTGATCGAGGACAGTCAAATGGCCATAACTTTCTTAAAAATTAAGAAAACTAAAATAAATGTTCAGTTATTATAGATTGAAGCATTCTGAAACAAATATGAAACAATCTTACTTAGATGACTTGAAATTAAAGCATATAATTAGTTAGTTCCCTAATTCTAGCTAATTACAAAATTCAATTACCAGATCTAAACATCTATCAATTTCTTACGAATAGATTAACATTTTTAGTTACGGAGGGTGCGGTCTTTGCGGAAGGCAGACATGTGGGGAGATGGGAAGATAGGGCCAGTGGTGAGGTCACGTTGGAGGTGGTGAAACTGACAGAGTTGTAGACTGTCACGCTGGTGAGTTCCCTGCCAGCCCTCTGCTGTTTTTCAGTCCTCCAAGCGCTGCGGTCCTCGCTCTGGTCCACGACGCCGGCAGCCTAGCTTGGGCCCGGTGCCCGATGGGGAGGCTTGTGCTCCATGACCGGTAGCTGCTGCCTCTACCCCCTCCCCCTCCCTCTCTACCCCCTCCCCGTGGCAGAGAAAGCGAGAGAGGTGGGGGGGATGAGGGGATGGGGTGGAGGAACTGGGGAGAGAGGGGGTGGAGAGGGGGTGGGGTGTGGATGCCTTGTGCCTATCAAACCCTCAACTCCCCCCAGTTAGGCAATTCAGGGACTATTTGGGGAATCTGGTACGACCAAGGCAATGGGTGGTAGGTGTATGGAATGAGCTGCTGGAGGAGGTATATGAGGCAGGCACTATCGTAACATTTCAGAAGCATTTAGGTACATTGATAGGACAGGTTAGAGGTATGGGGGCCAAACGCAGGCAGTACAGGTCGGTTCAAGAATCTAATGGTTGTGGGTAAGGAGCTGAGAATGGGAGCTCTAATGAACCTGTCGGTTTTGTTAATGGCCACATAGAACAAGAACAGTTCCTTCAGCCCACATCAGACTGCAATGCCTCCTCCGTGTGTGCCTCGACCACCACTCCAGCAGCGCGTTCCAGGCACCCACCACCCTGTGTGATAAAACATGCCCCGCACATCTCCTTGAAAGATCCCCGTACTGTGCTAAAATCTATGGCGTCCCGTCATTGACTTTTCCACGCTGGGAAAATAGCCCTGAATCATTCCAAGCCGAGAGTAACCGGGCGGGGGCAGCCGAGAACAAAGGGGGAGCCGGCGCGGGTGGCGCCTGCTGCCTGGTGCGGCGGGGCCTGGTTCGCCGCTGCGGGAAATATAGACTGTTTAGGGTCGAGACCCCTTCTTCATTACAGTGCCTGGTATTGAAGTGATGTTATTGTGTCTGGTATTGAAGTGATGTTATCACCATTCTTCAGACTGGTATGGGGGTGGGGGAGGGAGGGGGCAGAAGAAAGGAAGAGGCGGAGACAGTGGTATGTGAGAAAGCTTGGAAGGGGAGAGGCCAGCAAGGACTACCTGAAATTGGAGAAGTCAATTATCATACCGCTGGGGTGCAAACTACGCAAGTGAAATATGAGGTGCTGCTCCTCCAATTTGCGGTGGGACTCACTCTGGCCATGGAGGAGGCCAGGTCTGTATTTTACCGGATAGCATGCAAAAGAAAATAATCCCAGTCACGAGGTACACGTGACAATAGAGTATAATTGAATTATTGAATTCAAGTTTACACATGAGATTATTAAATAAAAATCGAGCGTATAAGAAGGAACTGCAGATAGATACAAAAAGCTGGAGTAACTCAGCGGGACAAGCATCATCTCTGGAGAGATGGAATGGGTGACGTTTCGGGACGAGGCCCCTTCTTCATTGCAGTGTCTGGTATTGAAGTGATGTTATTGTGCAGAGTCTGAGACCAAGCGTAGGCTTGGCGATCGTTTCGCCGACCACCTCGGCTCGGTCCGCATTAACCAACCTGACCTCCCGGTGGCTCAGCACTTCAACTCCACCTCCTATTCCGTATCCGACCTCTCTGTCCTGGGTCTCCTCCATGGCCAGAGCGAGCACCAGCGGAAATTGGAGGAGCAGCACCTCATATTCCGCTTGGGGAGTCTGCATCCTGGGGGCATGAACATTGAATGCTCCCAATTCTGTTAGCCCTTGCTGTCTCCTCCCCTTCCTATTTCTCCCTCAGCCTTCGGGCTCCTCCTCCTCCCTTTTCCTTTCTTCTCCCCGCACCCCACCCACCAACAGAGTAAAGAAGGGTTTCGGCCCGAAACGTTGGCTATTTCCTTCGCTCATTAGAGATGCTGCTGCACCGCTGAGTTTCTCCAGCTTTTTTGTGTACAGACAAATTACAACCTTTGCACGCGTTTTAACGTTTTCCCACGAGTACTCTCTGGAACGATAGGTGATGAATGTACAGAAATCGAAGTCACCGCATGAATAAATAACACTATTAAATGTACAGATACTGACCATGTGTGAATGAATAGCTTGCACGGTTGTTTGTTTTTTTGTCTGTCTCTGGGTCTATAACTCAGCGGAACAGGTCAGGCATGGAAATAGCCAATGGAGAGGTTGAGAAGGAGTTTCTTCCCAGAGGCCATTCGGACTGTAAACTCCTATCTTACCAGGGACTAACTTTACTGAACGTTTTTCCTTCCAATATTTAATATGTAAAATAATATGTGTGTGTTTATGATTGTGTTTATAGTTTGTTTGGTTGTTTGTCTTTTTGCACAAAGTCCGCGAGCATTTGCCACTTTTCATTTCACTGCACACCTCTGGGTCTGTGTATGTGACGAATAAACTTGACTTGACTTGAGATCCCTGGAGAGAAGGGATGGCGCGGGCCAATCACGCGGTCAGCGGGGGGGGGGCGGGGCTATCCTGGTCTGGGCCGACCAATCACACGTCAGTGGGCGGGACATGGTGATCTGGACCGACCAATCACGCGACAGTGGGCGGGCCATCATGATCTCAGCCGGCCAATCACGCATCCGGGGGCGGATCATAGTGATCTGGACCGACCAATCACGCTTAAGGGGGCGGGCCATCCAGATCTGGGCCGACCAATCACGCGTCAGCGGGCGGGCCATCGTGATCACGGGCGGCCAATCACGCGACAGTGGGCGGCCCGGTGACGTCAGAGAGAACAAATGATTTTGTGAATGGAGCTTTAACTGGAGCGCGCTCATGAGTGACGGCAGGTTAACGAGGCAGTGTTTACGAGGCCTGTCCCACCTGTATGCGACTGACTCCATGCGGCAGCAAAGTCCCCATCTCGGAGCTATAGGATCTTTGGTGAATGTTATTTGTTTAAGAAGGAACTGCAGATGCTGGAAAATCGAAGGTAGACAAAAATGCTGGAGAAACGCAGCGGGTGCAGCAGCATCTAGGCAGCGAAGGAAATGGGCAAGGTTTCAGGCCGAAACCCTTCTTCAGACTGGCGGGGGGCGGGGAGAATAGCGTATAAAGGAGGAGGAGACAGTCAGAGGGCTGAAGGAGAGGTAGGAAGGGGAGGAGACAGCAAGGGCTAACAAAATTGGGAGAATTCAATGTGCGTGCCCCCATCAAGCAATGTTACAAATTTTTGAGATTTTTAAAATCAAGCCTGCAATTTATCCCAACAGATAAAGCAAAAAAAGAAGTTTAATTTGTCACCTAATTCACTTTCATATCTTCAGTATTAAAATAAGTCATAGAAACATAGACATAGAAAATAGGTGCAGGAGTAGGCCATTCGGCCCTTCGAGCCTGCACCGCCATTCGATATGATCATGGTGATCATCCAACTCAGTATCCCATCCCTGCCTTCTCTCCATACCCCCCTGATCCCTTTAGCCACAAGGGCCATAACTTAAATATAGCCAATGAACTGGCCTCAACTACCTTCTGTGGCAGAGAATTCTACAGATTCACCAGTCTCTGCGTAAAAAATGATTTTCTCATCTCGGTCCTAAAAGACTTCCCTCTTATCCTTAAACTGTGACCACTAGTTCTGGACTTCCCCAACATCGGGAATAATCTTCCTGCATCTAGCCTGTCCAACCCCTTAAGAATTTTGTAAGTTTCTATAAGAATATGTGGCCATTTTCATACTCGGAAATTAGCATTTTGTTCCCTATTGCTTTTCCATTGACTTAACACAAAAGCTGTGATCGAGGACAGTCAAATGGCCATAACTTTCTTAAAAATTAAGAGAACTAAAATAAATGTTCAGTTATTATAGATTGAAGCATTCTGAAACAAATATGAAACAATCTTACTTAGATGACTTGAAATTAAAGCATATAATTAGTTAGTTACCTAATTCTAGCTAATTACAAAATTCAATTACCAGATCTAAACATCTATCAATTTCTTACGAATAGATTAACATTTTTAGTTACGGAGGGTGCGGTCTTTGCGGAAGGCAGACATGTGGGGAGATGGGGCCAGTGGAGAGGTCACGTTGGAGGTGGTGAAACTGACAGAGTTGTAGACTGTCACGCCGGTGAGTTCCCTGCCAGCCCTCTGCTGTTTTTCAGTCCTCCGAGCGCTGCGGTCCTCGCTCTGGTCCACGACGCCGGCAGCCTAGCTTGGGCCCGGTGCCCGATGGGGAGGCTTGTGCTCCATGACCGGTAGCTGCTGCCTCTACCCCCTCCCCCTCCCTCTCTACCCCCTCCCCGTGGCAGAGAAAGCGAGAGAGGTGGGGGGGAAGAGGGGGGGGGGTGGAGGAACTGGGGAGAGAGGGGGTGGAGAGGGGGTGGGGTGTGGATGCCTTGTGCCTATCAAACCCTCAACTCCCCCCAATTAGGCAATTCAGGGACTATTTGGGGAATCTGGTAGGACCAAGGCAATGGGTGATTTTGTATTTCCAAGGCTGTAATTGACCATCTAAACCTGGTTTTAACTGGTATCTTTAATATCTAGGCTAGCCTAGATGGGTCCAAGGGTCCATTTAGGGTGTCTGGTAGACCCAAGGCAGCAGATAATTGTTCATTTATAGGTCATAGGTCAGCAGATCGGATCATTTTATACCCCCCCCCCCCCTGCCCCATGGTGTGATAGATCATTTAAACTTGGTTTTAGCCTCAGGGTTTCGGCCCGAAACGTTGCCTATTTCCTTCCCTCCATAGATGCTGCTGCACCCGCTGCGTTTCTCCAGCATTTTTGTGTCCCTTCGATTTTCCAGCATCTGCAGTTCCATCTTAAACACTGCTTAACCACTTACAATATTGTAGGTTTGTAGATTAATACAACATACACTTAATACCCTGATGTTGAATTTGGATAATTCGCATCACCAGTAACATTCACAAGAACTAAATAGAAAGATTTATATGAATTCTGTGCTTGGTGCTTCTAATACTACAATTGAAATAAACCCAAATCACTTCGCACTGTATAGCATCTTTTTAAACTCCTTTTGTGTTTTCCTGTCTACAAATTGACTCCTGCATTTCAGTTGCCATTCGTGGCTGCTCTGCAAAGAGACTTATGCCCCTGTCCCACTTAGGAAACCTGAACGGAAACCTCTGGAGACTTTGCCCAAGGTTTCCGTGCGGTTCCCGGAGGTTTTTGTCCGTCTCCCTACCTGCAACCTCCGGCAACCACCTGCAACCTCCGGTGTTGATATCCCTGCATGACAATAAGGTTTCGATGATCGAGCCTATATCCTTCTGCAGACTTTGACAGACTACCTTGCTATCCCCAACATTACCCATTCTCCACAAACTTAGTAGTCACACCTCCTACATTCACATCAAAGCCATGAAAACATAAAATGAACAGCAATGGTTGTTAATACCTGGAATATTTTGCCATAGGAGGTGGTGAAATCAGATGTAACCACTATATTTAAGAGGCATTGCGATTTGGCAAACGAGGTGTAGAATAAGGTACACAAAAGTGTTGGAGAAACTCAGCGGGTGCAGCGGCATCTATGGAGCGAAGGAAATAGGCAACGTTTCGGGCCGAAAACACTTCTTCAGACTAATATGGTTCTAATGTGGGCAAATGGGATTTGTGTGGCTGGGGAAAAGGGTGGACATGGAGGTGATGAGCCCAATGGCCTGATTCTGTAATGTACAACCATGGCTCTCTGGCTCCAAGAGCACTGAATGACTGATTATGCATAGCCACCGGGTGTGAAGTGAATTCTAAAGGTTGCCTAGTCTCAGCATGCAGTAATGTCTTCTTGTCTCTGTCCTAAATGGTGCAGCTCACATTCAGAGGGTTTCCGCTGGCTCCAGACCCCCTCAGACAGGGGAAACATCCTCCCTGCATCCAGCCCACTGAGCCGTGAAAGGACTTTGAGTTTCACTGAATTCTCCTCTAATACACCTGAACCCTCGAGTACACAGGCCTAGTCTACGCAATTTCACCCAGCACAGCAAACCCATTCTCCCATAAACAAGGATCTGTTCAAATGCAAACAATCTTTGCTTTGTCTTTGTGATACATCCCCCCAGAGTCCATTAATACCATTAATCTTCACATATAAGTATTGCATAAAGATGTCTTAAAAAAGATCAATGGAAAAGGTATCAGTTTTACCTCGTTTGATGATATCAGATGTTTCGCTCAATGCTATGTTGTAGAAAAGGGTGCGATCATACTTTTCAATGGGCAACGCGCTATCTACCACCAACATTGGTTTGGTTTCATCAATAACCCTGCAAATATTTAACAGCTGGTTAGAAACTGAGCTTTAGCTGGGTTTTTTTTAGCGGTACTGTAAAAACGTACATTGTTTCAGTCAAACGCATGTCCTACCTGCTCTTGCGACCAGCTTCCTCCTGAAATAAATAAAAACACAAATGTCAATAGACTGAGATGGATCGTCATGATCCCGACGGCGGGTATTTCACTAGATTGCTACAAAATACCCTCTGAGAATTCCCAACGCTTTGTCGCTGTCACACAGACAGTAAGTGGATATTGTCGTAGAGACATCGAACACGGGGGAGAGAGTATTAGGAATGTCGATGAAAATAACTGCGAGTATGCAACTTACGAGTAAGACCGGGCAGGTCGTGGGATTTTATCTGGAGAAGGGAGGACAAAATGGAGATACAAGGGAAAGAGAGTAAAAGAAAAGAGAAGACACCAGAATTAACGGGGCAGAACGCCCAGGAAGGGATAGGGGAGTAAAGCCAAGTGAAATGGGCATCAATGTGAATGGTGCGGGGAGTAATGGATTAAAAGTTTTATCTATGACAAGGACGCTGCTGACAACCTTCTACCGCTGCACCACAGAGCATATTAACGTATGGCATCTCTGTGTGGTATCTCAGCTGCACGGAGGCGGAGAGGAGCGTCTTCCACAGAGTGCAGAAGATTATTGGGACACTGCTACCAGCCTTGGAGGGCATCTACCACACACGGTGCCTCAGGAAGGCCGTCAGCATCCATAAAGACTCCTCACACCGCTGTAACGGACTGTTCGAACTACTTCTCTCCGGCAAACGTTACAAGGCCTTCTACGCCCGAACCTCCAGACTCAGGAACAGCTTCATTCCCAGAGCTATAGCGACTCTGAACCAGCCCTGCTGAGTGCCCCCCACCCCCCCTGGACTGTCTCCCTCGGATGGTCACGTCGCACAGACACATCTGTACTTTAGTCTGTTTGAACTGTTTTGACTATTTTCTATTCTTTTACAAACCATGTTCTCGGGATATCTAAATTGTATTAGTTATTCAAGTTATGACATCGGATGGAAGCTGCATACCAAATCTAGTTGTGCTTATGTGCAATGACAATAAAATATATTATTATTATTATTATTATTATTATGAATGCATGAAGTATAAGAAATAAAGTGGATGAGCTTGAGGCTCAGTTAGAAATTTGTTGTGGGAATTACAGAGACATGGCTGCAAGAGGACCAGGGCTGGGAATTGAATATTCAAGGGTATACGTCCTTTCGAAAAGACAGACAGGTGGGCAGAGGGGGCGGGGTAGCTCTGTTGGCGAGGAATGAAATTCAGTCCCCAGCACGGAGTGATATAGAATCAGGAGATGTATAGTCAGTATGGATAGAACTGAAGAATTGTAAAGGTAAAAAGACCCTAATGGGACTTATCTACAGTCACCCAAATAGTAGCCTGGATATAGGGTGCAAGATGAATCAAGAGTTAAAATTGGTCGCAAAATGTCCCAAAGCTAATGCTACGGTTGTTATGGGAGATTTCAACATAGAATCATAGAAAATAGGTGCAGGAGTAGGCCATTCGGCCCTTCGAGCCTGCACCGCCATTTGATATGATCATGGCTGATCATCCAACTCAGTATCCCATCCCTGCCTTCTCTCCATACCCCCTGATCCCTTTAGCCACAAGGGCCACATCTAACTCCCTCTTAAATATAGCCAATGAACTGGCCTCAACTCCCTTCTGTGGCAGAGAATTCCACAGATTCACCACTCTCTGTGTAAAAAATGATTTCCTCATCTCGGTCCTAAAAGTCTTCCCTCTTATCCTTAATCTGTGACCCCTAGTTCTGGACTTCACCAACATCGGGAATAATCTTCCTGCATCTAGCCTGTCCAACCCCTTAAGAATTTTGAACGTTTCTATAAGATCCCCCCTCAGTCTTCTGAATTCCAACGTGTACAAGCCGAGTTTATCCAGTCTTTCCTCATATGAAAGTCCTGCCATCCCAGGAATCAGTCTGGTGAACCTTCTCTGTACTCCCTCTTTGGAAAGAATAATAATAATAGTAATAATAATACAGTTTATTTGTATAGCGCTTTTCAAGGACTCAAAGTCGCTTTACATGGTGAGTCAAGAACAAAACAAAATAGAGTAGTAAGACAGAGATGCAAAGGGGAGGGGGACATGGGACTAAGGGTATGCAGAGGTGAAGAGATGGGTCTTGAGGCGGGACTGGAAGAGGGTGAGGGACTCAGAAGTTCGGATCAATTGTGGGAGGGAGTTCCAGAGCCTGGGAGCTGCCCTGGAGAAGGCTCTGTCTCCAAAAGTGCAGAGGTTGGATTTCAGAATGGAGAGGAGACCGGCTGAAATGGATCTGAGGGACCGTGAGGGTTGGTAGGGGGAGAGGAGGTCAGTGAGATAAGGGGGGGACCAAGTGGTTGAGGGCTTTGTAGATGAGGACCAGGATTTTGTAGATGATCTGGTGGGAAATGGGAAGCCAGTGAAGTTCTTTGAGGACTGGGTGATGTGGTGCCAGGATTTGGTGTGGGTAATGAGTCGGGCGGCTGCATTCTGGACCAGTTGGAGTCGGTTGATGTTGCTGGAATTAATGCCAAAGAGAAGAGAGTTACAGTAGTCCAGTCGGGAGGAGATGAAGGCATGGATGAGTCTTTCAGCAGCGGGGGGTGTGAGAGAGGGTCTGATTTTGGCGATGTTGAGGAGGTGAAAGAAGGAGGTTTTGACAACATGGCGGATGTGAGGCTCAAGGGAGAGGGTTGAGTCAAAGATCACACCTAGGTTGCGGGCCTGAGGAGATGGGGAGACAGTGGTGCCGTCAATAGTGAGAATGGGTTTGTTGTTAATTTTGGTAAGTGTTGATTTGGAGCCAATGGGGAGAAATTCTGTTTTGTTACTGTTTAATTTAAGGAATGTCTTTCCTCAGATTAGGAGACTAAAACTGTACGCAATACTCCAGGTGGGGTCTCACCAAGACCCTGTACAACTGCAGTAATTTTGGTAAGTGTTGATTTGGAGCGTCCCTGCTCTGATACTCAAATCCTTTTGCTATGAATGCTAACATACCATTTGCTTTCTTCACTGCCTGCTGCACCTGCATGCCTACTTTCAATGACTGGTGTACCATGACACCCAGGTCTCGTTGCATCTCCCCTTTTCCTAATCGGCCACCATTCAGTCTACTTTCCTGTTTTTGCCACCAAAGTGGATAACCTCACATTTATCCACATTATACTGCATCTGCCATGCCTTTGCCCACTCACCCAACCTATCCAAGTCACCTTGCAGCCTCCTAGCATCCTCCTCACAGCTAACACTGCCCCCCAGCTTCGTGTCATCCGCAAACTTGGAGATGTTGCATTCAATTCCCTCATCCAGATCATTAATATATATTGTAAATAGCTGGGGTCCCAGCACTGAGCCTTGCGGTACACCACTAGTCACTGCCTGCCATTCTGAAAAGGACCCGTTTACTCCTACTCTTTGCTTCCTGTCTGCCAGCCAGTTCTCTATCCACATCAATACTGAACCCCCAATACCATGTGCTTTAAGTTTGTATACTAATCTCTTATGTGGGACCTTGTCGAAAGCCTTCTGAAAGTCCAGATATAACACATCCACTGGTTCTCCCTTATCCACTCTACTAGTTACATCCTCGAAAAATTCTATAAGATTCGTCAGACATGATTTACCTTTCATAAATCCATGCTGACTTTGTCCAATGAACTCACCACTTTCCAAATGTGCTGCTATCCCATCTTTAATAACTGACTCCAGAATTTTCCCCACCACCGACGTTAGACTAACTGGTCTGTAATTCCACGTTTTCTCTCTCCCTCCCTTTTTAAAAAGTGGGGTTACATTAGCTACCCTCCAATCGTCAGGAACTACTCCAGAATCTAAAGAGTTTTGAAACATTATCACTAATGCATCCACTATTTCTGCGGCTACTTCCTTAAGTACTCTGGGATGCAACTTATCCGGCCCTGGGGATTTATCGGCCTTTAATCCATTCAATTTACCTAACACCACTTCCCGGCTAACCTGGATTTCACTCAGTTCCTCCATCTCATTTAACCCCCGGTCCCTTGCTATTTCCGGCAGATTATTTATGTCTTCCTTAGTGAAGACAGAACCAAAGTAATTATTCAATTACAGCACGGAAACAGGCCATCTCGGCCCTACAAGTCCGTGCCGAACAACTTTATAGTCTGGAATTTAGGATGGAATGGGATCTTATTGAAACATATAGGATTATTAAGGAATTTGACATGCTAGAGGCAGGAAACATGTTCCTGATGTTCAGGGAATCCAGAACCAGGGTCCACAGTTCAAGAATAAGGCATAGGCCATTTAGTGATGAGGAAAAACATTTCACCCCGAGTTGTGAATCTGTGGAATGATCTACCTCAGAAGGCAGTGGAGGCCAATTCTCTGGATGCTTTCAAGAGAGAGTTTGATAGAGCTCTTAATGATAGCGGAGTCAGGGGATATGTGGAGAAGGCAGGAATGGGGTACTGATTGTGGATGATCAGACATGATCATATTGAATGGCTCGAAGGGCCTACTCCTGCACCATTTGTCTTTTATTGTAACATGTCAGAGATAATGTGATGGAACATTTTAAGATCAGCGGCAGATTTAAATGTGTGGGGGTTGGAAATATTGTCACTACTTATGGGGAGAAGAAAAATAAAACCTGAAATGTATGATGGCCTTTAATAAATTCTACAAGAATAACAGTAAAAAGAATGTGGAACTCACAGGGTGGCCTGAAGACAATATTGCAGATAAATTTAAGTTGAAGTAGGATAAATACACGAAGTTTCCTGGAATTTGGGGCATTATTGTCGGATGTGGTGAGTAGTTCGACAGATGAAACATTGACCTAGTACTGAAATACTGGTAAATGCAGCATTTATTTCAGAAATGTAACCCACCATTTTGTTACTGTGCACTTTCACTTTGCCAACTGTAGTGTAACCCCTCACCTTCAGAAATATCACACCGTCCTTGTGGTCTATCTGTCCCTGTAATTTTGAGAGTTCCTCCTGAATGGAATTTAAATTCTCTTGAATCTCTTGAAGATTTTTCTCCATTGTTTTTACAACCTTCTCCTCTTCTTCCCGGACATCTCCGAGTAAGCGCTGCTCTTTCTCAGTGAGAATCTGGTACAGTTCAGCAAACTGGGATGTGATCAGTGACTGAAGGTTGTGTGACTCTTCCTGTCAGATGAAAGATGCAAATCAATATAAACCACGTCAAAGCAAAACTGGCAAAGTCTATAGCAAAATTGGGAAAATCAAGACACATTCTGGACCACAAATTATTACATACTCTGTATAATACACTCATATTGCCATATCTGAGTTACTGTGTGGAGATATGGGTTAACACCTACAAAACCAACCTACAGCCGTTATGCACATTACAAAAAACAGCAATAAGAATTATCAATAACGTTGGATATCTTGAACATACCAATTTATTATTCTTAAAGTCACATACACTGAAGTTCACTGATCTGGTTAAATTTAAGACTGCGCAAATCATGTACAAAGCAAGAAATAATTTACTTCCAAGAAATATACAAAAACTGTTTATGGAAAGACAGGGTGGGTATAATTTGAGAGGGGAACATAATTAAAAAAAACTCTTAAACAGAACAACTCTTAAAAGTATGTGCATAGCAATCAGTTTAAAAAGATGTACAAAAACACTTGTTTAAAGGGGTATTGGAATGAGGATAGGTGAGTGGGATATTTGTTATACTGATTGTATTGGGAAGGGTGATTATAGAGTGATGGGTTGTATATATGACTAAGATACTGTATAGTATATGCGGGTTTTTTATTTTAATTCACTTTTTTGTATGGCTTTGTAAATATTTGATTAGTGTTCAAATGTAACTAATTTGGTGTACATATAGTGGATGGTGTACATATGGTGTACATATAGCAGCTAAATTTGTATAAGATAATTACAAGCAGTTGAATAAGGGGTGGGAATTAATAAGCTTTGGCTTCTTCCTGCTGCTTTTCGGACATATGATTTCATTTATTTATAGATATTGTTTATGGCACTTTATAAATATTCTTGTTTTGTTTTTTGTATGCTGTTTCACATTTGCTTTTTATTCTTTTATTCTGTTCGAAATAAATAATAAAATTAAATTAAAAAAATATATATAATGTGTCACTCTGCCGTGTTTCCTCATGACATGGAATGTGACAATCAGCTAATCAATGTCGAGTTCTGGAGTGCAGAAATATGCCATTCGGCCCAACATGTCCATGCTGGGCTCTGTACGTATCTACACTAATCCCATTTACATGTATTTAATCCATAGCTTTCATTACCTTGGCAATTTAAGTACTCGTCTTGATAATTATGAAATATTATGTGAAAGTAACGCACAATCAAATAATACCCATTTCCCCAGTATAATTCCCTGCAGCCTATTCCATTTCATGTGTCCATTAACCCTCAGTGGACAGAACCAGGTCATCAGAAGTAGCAGACACCAGCACCACTTAGAATGACAGACTTCATAGAGTCACACAGCAAGAATGATTAGTAGGACTGGGTGTTACAATCCCTAAGATTTTCACTACAATTGACATTCATGGGTATGACCACCAAGTGAATTCGGCAGCATTGGCAAGTTCTTTTCTTGCCCTCCTTTGTGCCTGCCCTCTGACTCCTACTTCCCTCAGGAGCCTTGCGGTGGAACTGGCTACAAAGCCCCTGCACCCCACCGCCACTGGACACACCCTTACACTCCAACCTCTCTCCTCTGCTGCAAGGTTTGAATATCAAAGCTTTTTCCTTTCATAAGCCTCATCCACAGCCTCCTCCCATGGGACCGTCGGCTCAATGATGAAAAAGTGTTAGATACCGACCAACACGCCCCATCTGCACTAGTTCCACTTGTCCGCATTTGGACAAGACAGTTCTAAAACGGTGCTCTCCACAAATTTGTTTGAATATCTTTTAAATGTTGTTACGGTACCCGAGTATGCTACCTCATCTGGCAGCTCGTTCCATGTACCCTAGTACTTCCACAGTTGTCATTCACATTCATTTTAAATCTTTTCCCTCTCAGCTAAAACCAAAATGCTCCACATTCTCGATCCCCATACTAAGGGTACGAGATTGACCATCTAACACATCATTTCATTTCATGATATTATACACCTGCCACAGACTGCTGTGGTCCAGGGAGTAAAGTCCTTGGCTGCTCAACCTCTACCAAGAGTTCTGGCTCTCAACTACTGAGTTCTATAAAGGTTCTTGATTCTTGGTTTCATGGTCCTCCAAAATATTCCAAATGGAATTTAAACTGGAGATGGTACCTCATGGTGGTACCCCATCTCCCCCCTTCCCCACACCTCTCTCCCTCTCCCCTCTCTCCTCCCCTCCCCCGCCACTCTCTGCTCCCCCTCTCCATCTCCTCACCCCTCTCCCACTCCTCCCATCCCTCTCTCCCAAATTATTGCACACATCACTGCACCAAATCCACACAAGAACATTAAATCGATAGCACAAAGCCTCACCTGAACTCCAGAAATGCTCTTTTTCTGTTCCTGCTCCATTTTCTGGATCTCTGATTCCATTTCTGTGAGAGATTCGAAAGAAGATTTCACCTGTTCCTGGGGTTGGGTTTCAGATCAGAGAATACAAATGTCAGACAAGGAAGAAAAGATTAGACAATGATGTGATCAAAAGTGATTTGGTTTTACCTTGTAGAATTCAATTGCTTCTTCTATCAGCGTTAAGCTGTGAGACTTGTGTTCCCGCGCAGTTGCACAAATCAAACAGATCAGTTTCTTGTTAGTTTTACAAAACAGCTTCAGTTCTTCCTGATGTTTCTCGCACTGAAGTTTACTTTTCTTCGCTTTGAGATTCAGGCTCAGTGTTCGAGCTTTCTCAGACAGTCTAACCAAGGCCCGATTCACCCTGAGGGTGCGGTTTGTAGAATCCTCTCTGCATTCCGGGCAGGAGTTTCTCCCCTCCCTGTCCCAACTCTGTGTGATACAGGAGCGGCAGAAGTTGTGCCCGCAGTCCAGCGCCACCGGATCGGTGAAGAAATCCAGGCAGATGGGACAAACTACCTCCTCGGTCCAACTCCCGGCCGGGCGTTTCGCAGCCATTTTATTATCTCCCTGGTTCAATATGTTTTCACTGACGTGTAGTTGCTGAATCCCTGCATTACAGCGAGTTGCCACCGCATTACCGCGTGTGTCCACTGCGCTCGCTGCCGTCCCGGGCAATGCATGTTATTCGGCTGCAAGTGTTCAGTGTGAAGGTGTCCTGGCCACTTCCCTCCAAAGATTCTCTAGGGCAGTGATTCCCAACCTGGGGCCATACCATGGCAAATTTCAGGGGGGCACAGAAAAAAATTGGGATTTAGGGGGCCACAGGTTCAATCAAGTCAAGTCAAGTCACATTTATTTATATAGGGAGGTTTCACGGCAGTGGGGTCACGACCCATGACCCGTACTGTTGCTACGCTACTCCAACTGGAGTACACGCGATGAACTGCAGGTAGGCACTTACCATTGTTTCCAGCGTAGCGGGCCCGTTAAAACCCCACCGCTGAAATTGTCAATTTTTGCCTGTAAATAATTATGGAAATCGGGATACGCGTGAGAGACATTTAGCCAACTTCACAATTCCAAAAGTGAGGAGAAATGACGGCAGATAGAAGCGAGAGCTGAAGGGACAACAACAGCCAGAGTGCTTGGCGAACATTGGCCGTTTGCTCACTGCATTTCATCAACTAAGGTGTTTTTTCTTGATTCCTTTGGCATCTAAAAAGTTTCAGAAGTGATAAATCTGGCTGTAATTTTTTTTAATCGTCCATGGTTCTCAAGTGGGTTTTTACATACAAAATGAAAACGCATCGGAAGAAAAATTTACAGCCAGATTTATCACTTCTGAGATTTTTTAGATACCAAAGGAATCAAGAAAAAACACAAATAATGCCTTACTGTTGATGAAATGCAGTGAGCAAACGCGATAATTCACAATATTTTCAATTCCGATATCTGCACGGCCAATGTTTACCAAGCACTTTAGCTGCTGTAGTCCCTTCAGTTCTCGCTTCTCTTTACCTTCATTTCGCCTCACATTTGGAATTCTAAAGTTGGGTACATGTCTCTCACACTTACCCCGACTCCCACAATTTTTTTCAGCGCAACAATTCAACATTTTGGCGGTTTTTAACAGGTAGGAACGTACGGGTTTTTAGCATTAACAACATATACCTGAAGTGACGAATGTCCTCCAGATGGATTTAGCGGCTCCGTGCGTCGAGCCCGCTGACCCAGTGACCTTTCGTGCAAGCTCCATATAGCACATTTAAAAAACTCTCGTTGGCCAAAGTGCTTTACATTTGTTATAAGAATAGCATAACAAAACAGACTACATACATATATACATGTAGCCCTCACTCAGAGGACGTCGGGAAAGGCTTGGGAGTATAGATAAGTCTTTAGTCTTGACTTAAAAGAGTCGATGGAGGGGGCAGTTCTGATGGGAAAGGGGATGCTGTTCCACAGTCTAGGTGCTGCAACCGCAAAGGCGCGGTCGCCCCTGAGCTTATGCCTAGACTGCGGGATATTCAGCAGCCCCATGTCGGCCGATCTGAGGGGCCTGGAGGTGGAGTGATGGGTGAGAAGACTTTTAATGTAGATGGGGGCAAGCCCATTGAGGGCTTTGTAGACATGGAGGAGTATCTTGAACAAGAACGCAGCCGCCCGACTCATCACCCACACCAAATCCTGGCATCACATCACTCCAGTCCTCAAACAACTTCACTGGCTTCCCATCTCCCACCGGATCACCTACAAAATCCTGATCCTCACCTACAAAGCCCTCCACCATCTCCCCCCCCCCCCCCCCATATCTCACTGACCTCCTCTCCCCCTACCAACCCTCACGGTCCCTCAGATCCACATCAGCCGGTTTCCTCTCCATCCACAAGTCCAACCTCCGCAGTTTTGGGGACCGAGCCTTCTCCAGGGCAGTTCCCAGGCTCTGGAACTCCCTCCCCCAACTGATCCGCAATTCCGTGTCCCTCACCATCTTCCAGTCCCGCCTCAAGACCCATCTCTTCACCTCTGCCTATCCTTAGCCCCACGCCCCCCTCCCTTTCAATCTGTGCATTAATTGCCTCATATTGTGTTTTGATTTGAATTTTGTCTGTACTAGTCATGTCTCTACTATTTATTTCATTCCCCTTACATGTTTTTCCTCTACCTGCTAAATTTTTGTAAGGTGTCCTTGAGACTCTTGAAAGGCGCCCATAAATAAAATGTATTATTATTATTGAAGTTTATACGGAACCGCACAGAGAGCCAGTGGAGAGAGGCCAGGATCGGGGTGATGTGGTCCCTTTTTCAGGTGCCCGTCAGGAATCTCGCTGCGGCGTTTTGGACCAGTTGCAGGCGGGACAGGGAAGATTGGATGATGCCAGTGAAGGGGGCCACAGAGCTACCACCCTGTTGCCTCCTAAATTTCGGTTCTAATAAATTCAAAATGTAGTTGAAATATTTTTGATCTTTGTGGAATAGAATAAAAGAGAATATATGTGCAATTAATAGACACTTATGGAAGGTATTATAATATTGAAATACTTTTTTTCCGCTAATAATGTCAGGGCGGGGGGGGGGGGGCACAGAAAAATTAAAAGATCCCAAGGGAACCATGAGCTAAAGGTTGGGAACCACTGCTCTAGGATATTTGCTTCCAACTAATCTCACACGAGGGAGGGGATAGTTAGACATTAAACTGGCCTGAAAAAAGACAAAGCTGAGCAAGGGGCTTGTGAAAGACTAAGGCAGGACAGAAAGGAACGGAGCCTCGGGTGTAACCTGAGGAGATGTTACACCGGTGGGGCAGTGGGACCCGCCCCCCGCATCTCCGTTCACAGCAACCCCCCCCCCCCCCCCCTACCGGAGACCTCCCTCCGCCCTCATTTTAATCCACAACAGTGCACCTGTCTCTCATGCAGCAGCCTTCGGGGCAATCTATGTTTGCGTGTATGGTTACTTTAAAGGATATTATATGACCCTTTAACATTTATTGCAGTTTGCAAAGGTTGACTTTGTCTGATGATCAGTTCTACTTCGTTATGTTTAGTTTTGGGAAACAGGCCATTCGGCCCACCGAGTCCGCACCGACCAACCATCCCCGCACATTAACACTTTCCTGCATGCGCCGGCTGGGGGAAGTTAAAAGGAGATGTGCGGGGCACAGGGGGTGTGGGTGCCTGGAACGCGCTGCCAGGGGTGGTGGTGGTGGAGGCAGATGCGATAGTGGCGTTTAAGAGGCAATTGGCTGCCCCATCTATGCAAGTACCAATGCTCTGACCTTTGGGTTTGGTTTGATTTCTAGCTACATTTGCGAAAACATGACCTTCGGCTCACCGAGTCCGCACGGACAAGCGACCCCCATATGAACACTATCCTGCACACAATAGCGACAATTTTACACATACGCCAAGCCAATTAACCGATAGGGGGTTGCACGAAAGGTCACTGGGTCATAGGGCTCGACGCGCGGAGCCGCTAAATCCAACTGGAAGACATCCGGCACTTCCCGTACATGTTATTAATGCTAGAAACGCGTACTTTACTACCTGTTAAAAACCGCCAAAATGTTGAATTTTTGCGCTGAAAAAAATTGTGGGTCGGGGTAAGTGTGAGAGACATGTACCCAACTTTAGAATTCCAAATGTGAAGCGAAATGAAGGTATAGAGAAGCGAGAACTGAAGGGACTACAGCAGCTAAAGTGCTTGGTAAACATTGAAAATATTGTGAATTATCGCGTTTGCTCACTGCATTTCATCAACAGTAAGGCATTATTTGTGTTTTTTCTTGATTCCTTTGGTATCTAAAAATTCTCAGAAGTGATAAATCTGGCTGTAAATTTTTCTTCAGATGCGTTTTCATTTTCTATGTAAAAACCCACTTGAGAACCATGGACGATTTAAAAAAATTACAGCCAGATTTATCACTTCTGAAACTTGTTAGATGCCAACGGAATCAAGAAAAGTAATTTCTGTTCCGTTGCCGGGCGCGGTTAACGCGTTAAAATGAACGGATCGACAGACAGACAGACAGACAGCTCTGATTTCAGTTGCTGTTTATTTCACTCTTCCCACATTTACATTTTTTTTACACACCTGGAGCGGAACCGGAGCAGATTCTCAGCCAGTTGTATCCATCCTGAGTCCAGAAGAAAGGATAAAGTTTCCCCGTGAATTTATTCCCAGTGAAGGTGTGGAGATGGGACTTGGTGTCCGCGTCGTGAAATGAAACTGTCCCGGACTCGTAACTGAGATAAACTCCCACCTTCCCGGGGATGGGACGGGCGGGGAGAGGGGATGGAGGGGAGGTGAATGCATTAAACACGTCACCCCACCGCCCGATGCTCCAGACTCCAGTCTCCGGGGTCAATGTGACCACTCTCTTCCTCTCCACAGACTCTGCGGCGACTCCCAGCCTCCACCACTGACTCCCCGCCACCTCCACCTCCCAGTAATGTCTCCCCGATGTGAATCCCTCCGATCCCAGCACACACGGCCAGCCTGTAAACCTCTTCCCGGTGTCAGGGAGACTCCTCCGGGTCCCGGTCCGTCTCACCCTCTTCCGATCCTCAGACACCTCGAGCAGCGGATGCGCTGTTTCCACATCCAGGGTGACGGAGACTGGGGGGAGAAGCAGAGAATCAGAGAGTCCCCGGGGGTCGGGGGGAGACTCGGGCAGCGCGGCCCCGGGACCGGGGGAGAAGCCGCTCGGCCTCAGGCACAGGCGGGCGGACAACTGGAACCTTGCCCGGGGTTTCACCCCAACCACATCCGGTGGACAACAGACATCTTTCCCAGAGGTTTTTATCCAGGGAAGGAGAGGGGAATTTCGTGAGGTGGGGGAGGGTGGACGGGGAGGACGAGTGCGGAGAGTGAGGAGGATTGCGAGATTGCGGTGGGGATGGAGGAATGAAGCGGGCTATTCAGAAATGGAGGCAGATCGGAGCAAGAGGATATTGAGGTGAGTGGTAGTTTGAGGTTGTTAAAGAGGAGGTAGAGGTGTGGGGTGGAGTCGCCATGACCATAGTGAATTGGAAGGGGAGACATGAGGGGCCAGAGGACCTGCCCCTGTTTCTTTGAGTGGAGGGTGAGAGAGACGGAGGGGTGGCTTGGACCATGGGAGGAAGCAGAGGTTGAATGACCAGGTGTTGGACAGAATGGGTGGGGACTTGTGGTTGTAGGGTCGCTGACAGAGAGGGGATTCACGGGTGGATTTGATGGGTGTGTACAACCAAGAACACACTGATCTCATTGTGAACCAATATATGAACTTCACTGAGGGACTTGACAATGTTGCGCATGTAAGGCTGCTCCAGAAAGTGAAGGCAGGTGGGATCCAAGGCGAGCTGGTGAAATGGATCCACAATTGGCTTGGTGGTTGGAGGTAGAAGGTAGCGGTAGAAGGATGATTTTTCTGCTTGGAGGTCTGTGACTGGTGGAGTGCAGCAGAGATCGGTGCTGCAGCAGGGATATCAGATCAAGAGTACAGGTTTATCTTGAGAGCAAGGAATTTTAAAGTGGATCTGAGTAGGAAGTTTTCTTTACACTGAGAGTGGGTGATATCTGCAACATGCTACAGAGGAGGCGGTGGTGAGATCTAATCATTATATTTGAGGCACTTATCTAGGTGAGGTGCAAAAGAATACCAATGTAATCTGGGCAAATCGATTAGTAAAGATGGGAAATAGGTGGACATGGACATGATGGGCCAAACGGCCCGACGCTGTAATGTACAACCATGGCTCTCAGCTCCAAGAGCACTGAATGACTGAGTCTCCACAGCCACCTGTGCAGGGAATTCCAAAGGTTCCCCAGTCTCTGCGTGCAGTAATGTCTCCTTATCTCTGTCCTACATGTTGCAGCCCACATTCTGAGAGGGTGCCCATTCTCCAGACCCCACAGACAGGGGAAACATCCTCCCTGCATCCAACCCACTGAGCCCTGTAAGAACTTTGTGTTTCACTGAGATCTCCTCCTATACACCCAAATTCTAGAGTACACAGGCCTAGTCTACTCAATCTCACCCCGCACAACAAACTCATTGTCCCAGGAACAAGTATTGTTAATCTTTGCTTCAATTCCTCTGTGTCAAGTCTGTCAATTTATCGGTACACAGGAGCATAGGAACACAAGAAAACAGGAGCAGGATTAGAATCCGCTCCTCAGACTTGCCCCTCCATTCAATGTGGTCATGGTTGATCTAAGCTGGCACCAATTCCTCTTCTGTGTGAGTTCCCCATAATCTTAAATACTGGATCTATCAAATATTTATTTGTAGCCAAGTTGCACATATCCAATAACTCAGCTTTTCACCACCACCTTGGGCACAACATGCCAGATATTCACTGCCCTCTGAGAGATGCAACTTCTACACACCGCATGAGAGGCTGCTCTGGAAGGTTGGATCTCATGGAATCCGGGGTGAATTAGCCGATGGAATACAACATTTACCGGAAGGTCGCAGACAGAGGATGTTGGTAGAGGGTCGTGTTTCAGACTGGAGACAGAGTCCACTGTTGTTCTTTATTTATATACACGATTGGGTGTGTATGTAGGTTGCACAGTTAGTCAGTTTGCAGATGGAACTAAAATTGGTAACATTGTGGAGAGTGAAGAAGGTGATCTGAGAGTAAATGTGATCCCGGTGAACTGGGCCAATGGGGTCAGGAACGGCAGGTGGTATTTATTCATGTGAAGGTGAGGTGATGCACTTTGCTGAGACAAACCAGGGCAGGACATACACAGTAAACGGGGAACTTTATAGAACTGAGAGATCTCGGGCTGCAGGTACACAGTGCCATGGAAGATGCAACAGTGACAGGCAGGGTGGTGAAGAATGTGTTTGTCACTCATGCTTTCATAGGTCAGGATATTAAATTTGACACAATATGGTTGTTAGTAAATTAGAGACGGTGCAAAAGTATTTACGATAATTTCATCAGGTCTGAAGGGCTGGGTTATAAGGAGACGCTGTACAGGCAGGAACATTTGTCTTTGGAGCCCGTCCGGGTGTTTTTATAGCTGTGTATAAGATCTATATAAGGTACACAGGTAGGGTGAATAGCCACAGTATTTCACCCAAAGCAGGAGAGTATGAACCTCTAACTCTGTGATGCTTCCCAGCTGATGGGTTTAGTGGTAGATCCAATTTCCCTTCAGTCCAAAAGACCATTAATGTTTGCATCTAGGTATTGCTTAAAGATATCAGAAACAAGAATAATGGTGAAGGTACAAGCTTTACCTCGTTTGAAGTCATCAGATGTTTCTTTGAATACCGTGTTGAACGAAACAGGGCAATGAAACTTTTCAATCGGCAAGGCTTCATCTACCACCGACAATGGTTTGGCTTCATCACTAACCCTGAAAATAATGAACAGCTGTTTATAAACTGAGCATTAGAAATGTGTTAAGGTGTTCCACAAAACACTTACACTGTTTCCGTCAAGACAATGTCCTACCTTCGCTTGCGACCAGCTTCCTCCTGAAAGAAATAAAACACAAATCTCAATTGACTGAGATGGACCGTCCTCATCCCGACAGCGGGAATTTCACCAAATTTCTACAACCCGCTGATCATTCCCATTTCCCAACTCTTATCGCCACTGTCATGCAGTGAGAAAGCGGATATTGTCGCAGAGATGTAGAACGATGGGGGAAAGCACAAGGAATGTTCATGAGAATGACGCCATAACTGAGAGGATGAAACTAAATGAAAAGACTGGGCAGGTCATGGGATTTCATCTGTAGAAGTTTTCAGGAATGATGAGAGGGAATTTAATATTATCGGTGGGTTTAAATGTGTGGGGATGAAATAATATCTCAAATTGAAGGGGAGACTAATAATCAAATTTGAAATGTAACGTGGTCTTCAATAAATACCTAAAGGAATGCAGTCATGAGAACATGGACCTCACTTGCATTGGAGGGACTGAAGCCAACAGCAGAGATAAATTTAAATTCAAGCGCTGATAATTGCTCGGTTCTAAGCTTCCCCCCCAGTCTAGTTTCAGTAAAAGCACTGAATCAAGCACTTGAATCAATTAATTGTATTCTACCAAAAGCACGTCACAGATCACACACTGTACCTATCCCACCGTGGGTTCAATCCCTGCGTCTATCTGTTCAAGCCCTCTAGGCCTCGCACAGACAGAGGCACTCCAGAAGGGTACCTGGTCCTGAGCGCTCTTCCAGATGATCGGCCCTGAGCCTCGTGACCAGGGACTTTTATCTGTCCCACAAACTCGAGGGGCCGAACCACATGGGGGTTGTCTCTTAATCACCCAATTACAAATATCGATTAACCCCATACATAACAAGCATTTCCCTAACCACGGGAGAGAGACATGTGGGTCACGCTAAGGAAGGGCAAGGGGCAGAGGCAGGAACGAGGGAGCACTCCAATGTCGGTACACCTTGCAAATAAGTAATCCTGTTTGAGTACGGATGGGGTTGACAGCCTACCCGGGGGTAGCAACAGCGGACGGGCCTCCAGCACAGAGACCGGCCCTGTTGCTCCGAAAGGTAGGGAAAAAAAGAAGAGGGCAATTGTAATTGGGGACTCTATTGTTAGGGGGTCGGATAGGCGTTTCTGTGGACGCAGTCGGGAGACCAGGATGGTGGTCTGCCTCCCTGGTGCCAAGGTCTCGGACGTGTCTCAACGCATCCAAGATATCCTGAAATCAGAGGGAGAGGAGCCTGAGGTCGTGGTACATATTGGTACAAATGACATAGGTAAAAAAAGTGAAGAGGTCCTGAAGGGAGGATTTAGGGAGTTGGGAGGAGAGTTAAGGAAAAGGACCAAAAAGGTAACAATTTCAGGATTACTGTCTGTACCACGCGACAGTGAGAGTAGGAATGGAGCGAGGTGGAGGATAAATGCGTGGCTGAAAGACTGGTGCAGAGGGCAGGGATTCAAGTTTCTGGATCATTGGGACTTCTTTTGGGGAAGGTGGGACCTGTACAGAAAGGATGGGTTGCACTTGTACCCGAGGGGGACCAATATCGTGGCGGGGAAATTTGCAAAGGTCACTGGGGAGACTTTAAACTAGAATGGTTGGGGCGAAGGACTCAAATAGAGAAAGCTAGTAGACAGAATGGGAGGCAGGAAGCAGAAAAGGGAAGCACTCGGACACAAGAGGAGAAAGAAAAAAAAGGAAATAAACAGAGAAGAAGAGACGGGGGGTTTCTTAAATGTGCATATTTTAATGCTAGGAGCATTGTAAGAAAGGTGGATGAGCTTAGAGTCTGGATAGACACCTGGAAGTATGATGTTGTGGCGATCAGTGAAACATGGTTGCAGGAGGGCTGTGATTGGAAACTAAATATTCCAGGATTTCATTGCTTCTGGTGTGATAGAATTGGAGGGGCAAGAGGTGGAGGTGTTGCATTGCTAGTCAGGGAAGATATTACAGCAGTGCTTTGGCAGGATAGATTGGAGGGCTCATCTAGGGAGGCTATTTGGGTGGAACTGAGAAGTGGGAAAGGTGTAGCAACACTTATAGGGGTGTATTATAGACCGCCAAATGGGGAACGAGAATTGGAAGAGCAAATATGTATGGAGATAGCAGATATTAGTAGTAAGCACAAGGTAGTGATTGTGGGAGATTTCAACTTTCCACACATAGACTGGGAAACACATTCTGTAAATGGGCTGGATGGTTTGGAGTTTGTAAAATGTGTGCAGAATAGTTTTTTGCAGCAATACATAGAGGTACCTACTAGAGGAGGGGCAGTGCTGGACCTCCTGTTAGGAAATGAGACAGGACAGGTGGCGGAGGTATGCGTTGGGGAGCACTTCGGGTCCAGTGATCACAATACCGTTAGTTTCAATATAATTATGGAGAAGGTCAGAACTGGACCTAGGGTTGAGATTTTTGATTGGAGAAAGACTAACTTTGATGAGATGCGAGATGATTTAAAAGGAGTGAACTGGGACATTTTGTTTTATGGGAAAGATGTAGAAGAGAAATGGAGGACATTTCAAGGGGAAAATTTAAGAGTACAGAATCTTTATGTTCCTGTTCGGTTGAAAGGAAACAGTAAAAATTGGAAAGAGCCCTGGTTTTCAAGGGAAATTGGACATCTTGTTCGGAAAAAGAGGGAGATCTACAATAATTATAGGCAGCATGAAGTAAATGAGGTGCTTGTGGAGTATAAGGAATGTAAAAAGAATCTTAAGAAAGAAATTAGAAGAGCTAAAAGAAGATATGAGGTTGCTTTGGCAAGTCAGGTGAAAGTAAATCCAAAGGGTTTCTACAGCTATATTAATAGCAAAAGGATAACGAGGGATAAAATTGGTCCATTGGAGAGACAGAGTGGGCAACTATCTGCAGAGCCAAAAGAGATGGGGGAGATATTGAACAATTTCTTTTCCTCGGTATTCACCAAGGAGAAGGATATTGAATTACGTGAGGTAAGGGAAAGTGGCTATGGATACTATGAGTTTCAAAGTAAAAGAAGTACTGACACTTTTGAAAAATATAAAAGTCAATAAGTCTCCAGGTCCTGACAGGATATTCCCTTGGACATTGAGGGAAGTTAGTGTAGAAATAGCCGGGGCTATGACAGAAATATTTCAAATGTCATTAGAAACGGGAATAGTCCCCGAGGATTGGCGTACTGCGCATGTTGTTCCATTGTTTAAAAAGGGTTCTAAGAGTAAACCTAGCAATTATAGACCTGTTAGTTTGACTTCAGTGGTGGGCAAATTAATGGAAAAGATACTTAGAGATAATATATATAAGCATCTGGATAAACAGGGTCTGATTAGGAACAGGCAACATGGATTTGTGCCTGGAAGGTCATGTTTGACTAATCTTCTTGAATTTTTTGAAGAGGTTACTAGGGAAATTGACGAGGGTAAAGCAGTGGATGTTGTCTATATGGACTTTTGTAAGGCCTTTGACAAGGTTCCTCATGGAAGGTTGGTTAAGAAGGTTAAACTGTTGGGTATAAATGCAGGAATAGCAAGATGGATTGGGAGAAGGGGAGAAGCCAGAGGGTAATGGTGGATGGCTGTTTGTCGGGTTGGAGGCAGGTGACTAGTGGGGTGCCTCAGGTATCTGTGTTGGGTCCTTTGGTGTTTGTCATGTACATCAATGATCTGGATGAAGGGATGGTAAATTGGATTAGTAAGTATGCAGATGATACCAAGATAGGGGGTGTTGTGGATAATGAAGAGGATTTCCAAAGTCTACAGAGTGATTTAGGCCATTTGGAAAAATGGGCTGAAAGATGGCAGATGGAGTTTAATGCTGATAAATGTGAGGTGTTACACCTTGGCAGGACAAATCAAAATAGGACGTACATGGTAAATGGTAGGGAATTGAAGAATACAGTTGAACAGAGGGATCTAGGAATAACCATGCATAGTTCCTTGAAGGTGGAATCTCATATAGATAGGGTGGTAAAGAAAGCTTTTGGTATGCTAGTCTTTATAAATCAGAGCATTGAGTATAGAAGCTGGGATGTAATGTTAAAATTGTACAAGGCATTGGTGAGACCAAATCTGGAGTATGGTGTACAATTTTGGTCGCCCAATTATAGGAAGGATGTCAACAAAATAGAGAGAGTACAGAGGAGATTTACTAGAATGTTGCCTGGGTTTCAACAACTAAGTTGCAGAGAAAGGTTGAATAAGTTAGGTCTTTATTCTCTGGAGCGCAGAAGGTTAAGGGGGGACTTGATAGAGGTCTTTAAAATGATGAGAGGGATAGACAGAGTTGATGTGGACAAGCTTTTCCCTTTGAGAATAGGGAAGATTCAAACAAGAGGACATGACTTCAGAATTAAGGGACAGAAGTTTAGGGGTAACATGAGGGGGAACTTCTTTACTCAGAGAGTGGTAGCTGTGTGGAATGAGCTTCCAGTGGAAGTGGTGGCGGCAGGTTCGTTGGTATCATTTAAAAATATGTTGGATAGGCATATGGATGAGAAGGGAATGGAGGGTTATGGTATGAGTGCAGGCAGGTGGGACTAAGGGAAAAAAGTTGTTCGGCACGGACTTGTAGGGCCGAGATGGCCTGTTTCCGTGCTGTAATTGTTATATGTTATATGGTTAACCCAATGATACAACAATTCAATACATTGTATTCACAACCGACTTCAAGATGAAGTCAACTTGGAAACATTTACCCCGATGAACAGAACTCTCAGACAAGGCTCAACACCTCATCCAATCAACACTTAGCAGAGTCAGACTCTGCAACATTATTTACAAGCTATTTACAAGGTATATGTCTGGTTTGCAGCCATCCAATCCATTCTATGCATTTTGTACCAGATTGACAGGATTTGCAAGGCTTCCCATTCTTTGCTTGCAAATTGTATCTAAGTTCCAGACTTCCTGGCATCTCTCGCAGCCAGTCCCAGAGAGCAATTCCAATTTGACCAAATCTCCCAGCAAACCCTGAAACTTAACCCCATTTTGAAGTCCTGGTTGGTCCAATTTAGCCAGGATTAACAGTGGGGTAAACACATTAGGGCTCATGGAATTTGGGATATAGTTACCGGGTGTGGAGAATAGATAGGAGGGATGATGAGTGGAGCAGAAATCTGGACTGGATAGGATGGGCCAAATGGCCTGTCTATGATGTTAAATGGGATGTCATTCTATGGTGAAACAAGGTGGACAAAACAAACAGAGCAAATTCCCTCAAGGTGACCACCCACTGCTGATGGGAACTGGATATAGATGATGTGTGCGCCACATTTTAGATTTCAATGTTAATCCCCACAATGTGGTCATGGCTGATCTAGCCCAGGACTGAACTCCTCCTCTTTGCCCCATTCCCTTCAATTACAATCCCCCGAATTTTCAAAAATGTATCTGCCTCTGGTTTAAATACGTCTTACATAGAAACATAGAAATTAGGTGCAGGAGTAGGCCATTCGGCCCTTCGAGCCTGCACCGCCATTCAATATGATCATGGCTGATCATCCAACTCAGTATCCCGTACCTGCCTTCTCTCCATACCCTCTGATCCCTTTAGCCACAAGGGCCACATCTAACTCCCTCTTAAATATAGCCAATGAACTGTGTGGCCTCAACTACCCTCTGTGGCAGAGAGTTCCACAGAAAAAGTTTTTCTCATCTCGGTTTTAAAGGATTTCCCCCTTATCCTTAAGCTGTGACCCCTCTCAGAGTCTCTTGGTTGGAGAATCCCAGAGATTTACTGCCCTCTGTCCTTTCGTGGTCCTTGGGATCAGATATAGGATCACCCGTCGTTGTTCCAAATGCTACAGAATACAAACACCTCTCTACATTCCGGCCAGGCATTCCTGAGATCCCATAGATTATACGGGAGGCCAATTAGTTTGGGAACAACAACAGCTGGAACAGATTAAACATTTACCCAGTTCTCAATTACTGGTAAATGCAGCATTTATTTCTGAAATGTCACCCACCATTTTGTGACTGCACTTTCACTTCACCAAACTGTAGTGTAACCCCTCACCTTCAGAAACACCACACTGTCTTTTTGATCCATCTGTTGCTGCAACTTTAAGAGTTCCTCCTGAATGGATTTTAAATTCTCTTGAATGTTTCCAAGATTTGTCTCCATTGTATTTAGAATCTTCCTCTCTTCCTCCCGGATATCTGCCAGTGTGTGCTGCTCTTTCTCAGTGAGAATCTGGTGCAGTTCAGCATACTGGGATGTGATCTTGGACTGAAGGTTATGTGACTGTTCCTATGAAATAAAAGGTGAAGATTAATATATAATGTCACTGGTTGTGTTTCCTCACGACTTTAACGGTGACATTTGGCCTGTGCATGTTTTATTTGCTTTGGCATTTCAATAGTTTGTCTAATGGAGACAAAAATGCCGGAGGAACTCAGCGGGTGATGCTTGAGACCCTTCTTCAGACTTCACGAAATGTCGTGAGGGTAATGTTATAACCCATCAATCCTCTACCCCCAATACAATTCCCTGCTGCCTGTTCCTTTTCACCTGCCCATTAATTCCCATTTATCCATCCACCGCCCACTTTCCCAGGGATTATAACAGTCACCGATTGACCATTGAACCAGCGTTTATTGGGGACGTGGAAGGAATCCGACGCGGTCACAGGGAGAAGGCATGAACCACACGGGCAGCACCCGAGGTCAGGATCGAACCCGCTCACCAGAACTAGGAGACAGCAGCACTACTTGTGTCACTGCGCTGCCCTATTATTACACGCATCACAGGGATCAAATCTACACAAGATCAGGAAATCGAAACTTAAAAGCCTCACCAGAACTCCAGAAATCTTCTGTTTCTGTTGCTGCTCCATTCGCTGGATCCCTGATTTCTTTTTTGTAAGAGACTGGATGGAAGATTTCACCTGATCCTGGGATTGTGATTGAAAATCAGAGAATAAAAGTGTTAGATTATAAAGATGGAATTAAACAATGATGTGATCAAAATCGGTTTGCTTTTACCTTGTAGGTTTCAACAGCTTCTTTAACCGGCATGAAGCGGTGATCTCTGTGATCCCGCGCATCTCGACAAATCACACAGATCAGCTTCTTGTCAGTTTCACAAAACAGCTTCAGTTCTTCCTGATGTTCCTCGCACTGAAGTTTACTTTCCTTCTCTGTCCGATTCAGGCTCAGTGTTCGAGCTTTCTCAGACAGTCTCGCCAAGGCCCGACTCACCCTGAGGGTGCGGTCTGTAAACTCCTCTCTACATTCCGGGCAGGAGTTTCTCCCCTCCCTGTCCCAACTCTGTGTGATACAGGAGCGGCAGAAGTAGTGCCCACACTCCAGTGACACCGGATCGGTGAAGAAATCCAGGCAGATTGGACAAAGTATCTCCTCGGTTAAACTCTCGACCGGGTCTTTCGCAGCCATTTTAACCTCCACTTCCTGGTTCAAAACACATTCCCATTCGCTGAAACTGCTGACGCCCTGCAGTAATTAATTGGAGCGCCGGAGGCTGAAGTTCATGGGATCAAGAGGTGAATGGATAGGGTGAATGCACAGTCTTTTACCCGGAGTAGTGGAGTCGAGAACTAGAGGACACAGGTTTGTGGTGAGAGGTGCAAGATTTAATCGGAACATGAGGAACAATATTTCCACACAGAAGGTCGTGGGGAAATGGAACAAGCTGCCAGAGGAGGTAAGTCAGGCTGGACAACAACGTGTGGACGGGCTTTAGGACCCGGGGGAGCCCGGAGCTGTGGAACAATCAATGAAAGGGGCGGGGCAAGGCTGAGGGGAGGCGGAGCTCAGCCCCGTCAATCACAGCCCTGACCAGAAAGCCGATGTCATTGGTAATCAGCTTCGGGTAAATTTCATTCCCTTAAACTAAAGTTGTTCCAGTTAAATGGGTGATTGGAACATGAGTCTGACCATAAAATGCCAACAAAAATACAGAAAGCGTTGTCGGCATTCAGCAGGTCGGGCAGTGTACAGTATCTGGAGAGGGAAGGGTTAATATTTCTGAGGTAATATGGAGCAGCAGATTGAACCACTGCCTCACGGGGCCAGAGACCCGGGTTCGATCCTGACCATGTTCACTGTTCGCAGCGTGCACATTCTCCCTGTGACCGCGTGGGTTACCTCCGGGTGCTCCGGTTTTCTCCCACATTCAAAAGACATGCGGGTTTGTAGGGTAATTGGCCCTCTGTAAATTGCCCCAAGTATGTTGGGAGTGAACGGGAAGGTGGGATAACAGAGACCAAGTGGTTGGTGACTAATTGGTGATCGATGGTCGAAGTGGACTCGGTGGGCCGAAGGGCCTACTTCCATGCTGTATCTCTAAAGTAAAGTAAGCTCCACTGGTCAGAAAATCAACCTTGCACTGCCGCTCAACAGAGAAAACAAGACGTCATTAATACTGCACAGGAACAGGCCCTTCAACACACAATGTCTAGCTTATGGAAGGATCATTCAGAAGCATGATAACAGAGGGAAGGAGGCTGTTCCTGAGACTGGTAAGATTCTGTACCTTCTGCCCGACAAGAACAGTGAGAAGAATGAATGGCCGGGGTAGAACAAGTATTTGATTATGTTGGCTGCTATTCCATGATGAGGGATGATCTTAGAAGAGATGTAAAAAAATCATGAGAGGAACAGATCGGGTAGTCGCACAGAGCCCCTTGCCCAGAGGAGGGGCATCAAGTACCAGAGGACATAGGGTTAAGGTGAAGGTGGAAAGGTTTAATAGAAACCTGAGGGGTAACTTTGTTCACACAATGGGCGGTGGGTGTATGGGTGTATATGAGGCGGGCACTATCGTAACGTTTCAGAAGCATTTAGACAGGTACATTGATAGGACAGGTTAGAGGTATGGGGGCCAAACGCAGGCAGTACAGGTCGGTTCAAGAATCTAATGGTTGTGGGTAAGGAGCTGAGAATGGGAGCTCTAATGAACCTGTCGGTTTTGTTGACGGCCACATAGAACCAGAACAGTTCCTTCAGCCCACATCAGACTGCAATGCCTCCTCCGTATGTGCCTCGACCACCACTCCAGCGGCGCGTTCCAGGCACCCACCACCCTGTGTGATAAAACATGCCCCGCAATAGCTACAGAAAAATTCAAATATTTGGGAATTGAAATTACTAGAAATTACCAGGATATGTTTAAAGCCAATTATAATCCCCTACTTAAGAAATTAAATAATTTGATTAAATTCTGGAAAACACTTCCGATGTCCTTAATAGGCAGAATAAACGCTATAAAAATGATTTTCTTATCACAAATTCTATACCTATTTCAATCAATACCTATATATCTCCCAAAAAAGTTTTTCAAAAAATTGGACTCAGACATTACAAATTTCATATGGGATTATAAACCCCATAGAATACAAAGAACACACCTTAATAAACGAAAAGAGTGGGGGGGTCTAGCGCTCCCTAACTTTATGTATTATAATTGGGCAGTAAATATTAAAAATATGATTCACCTGCTGGACAATTCTGCCCAGCAGGCGGACTGGATTGTAATGGAAAAAGGGGACTGCTCCCCGAGTAATATAGGAGCGATTATCCTCTCACCAATAAATCTGAATAATAAAAATTCAATTATAATTAAAAAAACCCAATTATACATAGCACAATTAGAACATGGAAACAAATAAAACAGAATCTAAAATTAAAAAACCTATCTCTCTCAATACCAATAGCCAATAACCCATCGTTTAAACCATCAATCATAGACAAATCTTTTATACAATGGGAAAGAATGGGAATCAAAACGCTCGAAGATCTGTATGAGGTGGGAAAAT
Organism: Amblyraja radiata; assembly: GCF_010909765.2. NCBI lineage: Eukaryota > Metazoa > Chordata > Chondrichthyes > Rajiformes > Rajidae > Amblyraja > Amblyraja radiata. Next base: position 12,005,226 of record NC_045991.1, read on the forward strand.
TACTATCATTTCAACAACTACAACTGAAATATAATTTGAAAAATAACCAATATTTTAAATATCTTCAAATTTGTGATTATTTGAAAAAATACACAAAAGACTTTCATAATATGCCTTCCGACTTACTGGATGAAGCAATGAAGACAAAGGCGGAATCAGCTAACTTAATATCGTACTTATATAATATCATTTTAAACATAGAAATACCCACAACAGATGGAATTAGAAGAGACTGGGAACAAGAATTAGCTATAAAAATTTCAAAAGAGAGCTGGGATAATCATTTACTACAGGTGCATAAATGCTCGATCAATGTACGACATACGCTTATCCAATTCAAAACATTACATAGACTATATTATTCAAAAACTAAATTAAATAAAATCTTTCCTAATGTTTCACCAATCTGTGATAAATGTCTGTGTCAAGAAGCTACCATAGCGCACTCCTTTGTTTTTTGTACAAAAATCCAAAAATTCTGGCATGGAATATTTGATATTTTTTCAAAATTAATTAAAATAAAACTGGTACCAAAACCAGAATGGATCATTTTTGGGATATCGGAAGGTATCCCTGAATTAAACGTGTATCAGAAGAATTTACTCAATTACGGGCTAATAATGGGAAAAAAGCTCATACTTAAATTCTGGAAAAATGCGCCCACACCAACAATAAAAATGTGGACATCAAATATGTTTGAAACATTACATCTGGAAGAGATGAGATTCCTCTTAGCAGGTAAAGCAAACCAATTCCAAAAGACGTGGTCTACGTTTATGGACCTATTACAAGCATGAGGTGCAATAGTAATTTTAAAAATAAATAAATAAATAAATAAATGGTATCAGGACCTGGCATTGGGAGATAAAACAACAAAAACAGACTTGGTTGGTAGTCTTTCTGCGGAGTTTAATGTTATAATAGAGCGATTGTCCTTACTTTCTTTTTCTTTCTTTTCTAGGGTCTACTTTCTTACTTTACTTCCTTCTCTAACTTCTTTTCTAAGGGGCTTTCTTTTCCCAACACTCTCTTGCACTTCACAACTCTTGCGCACCTACTTTACTTTCCTTACTTCTATCTTTTTCTTAAAGCTTTAAAAAAAAAAAATGAAGCGGTACAAAAAATGTATTAAGATATATGTGTTGTGTGTTATTGTAATTTACCGTACTTCTAATAAAAATAATTAAAAAAAACAAAAAAAAAACATGCCCCGCACATCTCCTTGAAAGACCCCCTACTGTACTAAAATCTATGGCGTCCCGTCATTGACTTTTCCACGCTGGGAAAATAGCCCTGAATCATTTCAAGCCGAGAGCAACCGGGCGGGGGCAGCCGAGAACAAAGGGGGAGCCGGCGCGGGTGGCGCCTGCTGCCTGGTGCGGCGGGGCCTGGTTCGCCGCTGCGGGGAAATATAGACTGTTCCATGAACTTCTCGCAACCTAGTCGGCGCCCACTTTACCGCCCAGGTCAGATCTGTATTTTACCGGATTGCTGGCAAAAACAAGGCATTTCACTGATCCGAGGTACATTGAACAATAGAGTATGATTGTTTGAGAAAGAACTGCAGATGCTGGAAAAATCGAAGGTAGACAAAAATGCTGGAGAAACTCAGCGGATGAGGCAGCATCTCTGGAGAGAAGGAATGGTTGACGTTTAGGGTCGAGACCCCTTCTTCATTACAGTGCCTGGTATTGAAGTGATGTTATTGTGTCTGGTATTGAAGTGATGTTATCACCATTCTTCAGACTGGTATGGGGGTGGGGGAGGGTGGGGGGGGGAAGAAGAAAGGAAGAGGCGGAGACAGTGGTATGTGAGAGAGCTTGGAAGGGGAGAGGCCAGCAAGGACTACCTGAAATTGGAGAAGTCAATGTTCATACCGCTGGGGTGCAAACTACGCAAGTGAAATATGAGGTGCTGGCTCCTCCAATTTGCGGTGGGACTCACTCTGGCCAGGAGGAGGCGAGGTCTGTATTTTACCGGATTGCATGCAAAAGAAAATAATCCCACAGTCACGAGGTACACGTGACAATAGAGTATAATTGAATCATTGAATTCAAGTTTACACATGAGATTATTAAATAAAAATCGAGCGTATAAGAAGGAACTGCAGATAGACACAAAAAGCTGGAGTAACTCAGCGGGACAAGCATCATCTCTGGAGAGATGGAATGGGTGACGTTTCGGGACAAGGCCCCTTCTTCATTGCAGTGTCTGGTATTGAAGTGATGTTATTGTGCAGAGTCTGAGACCAAGCGTAGGCTTGGCGATCGTTTCGCCGACCACCTCGGCTCGGTCCGCTTTAACCAACCTGACCTCCCGGTGGCTCAGCACTTCAACTCCACCTCCTATTCCGTATCCGACCTCTCTGTCCTGGGTCTCCTCCATGGCCAGAGCGAGCACCAGCGGGAATTGGAGGAGCAGCACCTCATATTCCGCTTGGGGAGTCTGCATCCTGGGGGCATGAACATTGAATGCTCCCAATTCTGTTAGCCCTTGCTGTCTCCTCCCCTTCCTATTTCTCCCTCAGCCCTCGGGCTCCTCCTCCTCCCTATTCCTTTCTTCTCCCCGCACCCCACCCACCATCAGAGTAAAGAAGGGTTTCGGCCCGAAACGTTGGCTATTTCCTCCGCTCATTAGAGATGCTGCTGCATCCGCTGAGTTTCTCCAGCTTTTTTGTGTACAGACAAATTACAACCTTTGCACGCGTTTTAACGTTTTCCCACGAGTACTCTCTGGAACGATAGGTGATGAATGTACAGAAGTCTAAGTCGCCGCATGAATAAATAACACTATTAAATGTACAGATACTGACCATGTGTGAATGAATAGCTTGCACGGTTGTTTGTTTTTTTGTCTGTCTCTGGGTCTATAACTCAGCGGAACAGGTCAGGCATGGAAATAGCCAATGGAGAGGTTGAGAA